>NC_088420.1:14427610-14539966 GCF_034236695.1 Oncorhynchus nerka | reverse complement strand
GGCTATATACAGGGGTACCGGTACAGAGTCAATGTGGAGGCTATATACAGGGGTACCGGTACAGAGTCAATGTGGAGGCTATATACAGAAGGTACCGGTACAGAGTCAATGTGGAGGCTATATACAGGGGTACTGGTACAGAGTCAATGTGGAGGCTATATACAGGGGGTACCGGTACAGAGTCAATGTGGAGGCTATATACAGAGGGTACCGGTACAGAGTCAATGTGGAGGCTATATACAGGGGTACCGGTACAGAGTCAATGTGGAGGCTATATACAGGAGTGTACCGGTACAGAGTCAATGTGGAGGCTATATACAGGGGTACTGGTACAGAGTCAATGTGGAGGCTATATACAGGGGTACCGGTACAGAGTCAATGTGGAGGCTATATACAGGGGGTACTGGTACAGAGTCAATGTGGAGGCTATATACAGGGGTACCGGTACAGAGTCAATGTGGAGGCTATATACAGGGGTACCGGTACAGAGTCAATGTGGAGGCTATATACAGGGGGTACCGGTACAGAGTCAATGTGGAGAGCTATATACAGGGGTACTGGTACAGAGTCAATGTGGAGGCTATATACAGGGGTACTGGTACAGAGTCAATGTGGAGGCTATATACAGAGGTACTGGTACAGAGTCAATGTGGAGGCTATATACAGGGGTACTGGTACAGAGTCAATGTGGAGGCTATATACAGGGGTACTGGTACAGAGTCAATGTGGAGGCTATATACAGGGGTACTGGTACAGAGTCAATGTGGAGGCTATATACAGGGGTACTGGTACAGAGTCAATGTGGAGGCTATATACAGGGGTACCAGTACAGAGTCAATGTGGAGGCTATATACAGGAGGTACTAGTACAGAGTCAATGTGGAGGCTATATACAGGGGTACTGGTACAGAGTCAATGTGGAGGCTATATACAGAGGGTACTGGTACAGAGTCAATGTGGAGGCTATATACAGGGGTACTGATACAGAGTCAATGTGGAGGCTATATACAGGGGTACCGATACAGAGTCAATGTGGAGGCTATATACAGGGGTACCGGTACAGAGTCAATGTGGAGGCTATATACAGGGGTACTGATACAGAGTCAATGTGGAGGCTATATACAGAGGGTACCGGTACAGAGTCAATGTGGAGGCTATATACAGGGGTACCGGTACAGAGTCAATGTGGAGGCTATATACAGAGGGTACCGGTACAGAGTCAATGTGGAGGCTATATACAGAGGGTACCGGTACAGAGTCAATGTGGAGGCTATATACAGGGGTACCAGTACAGAGTCAATGTGGAGGCTATATACAGGGAGTACCGGTACAGAGTCAATGTGGAGGCTATATACAGGGGTACCGGTACAGAGTCAATGTGGAGGCTATATACAGAGGGTACCGGTACAGAGTCAATGTGGAGGCTATATACAGAGGGTACCGGTACAGAGTCAATGTGGAGGCTATATACAGAGGGTACCGGTACAGAGTCAATGTGGAGGCTATATACAGGGGGTACCAGTACAGAGTCAATGTGGAGGCTATATACAGAGGTACCGGTACAGAGTCAATGTGGAGGCTATATACAGGGGGTACCGGTACAGAGTCAATGTGGAGAGCTATATACAGAGGGTACCGGTACAGAGTCAATGTGGAGGCTATATACAGGGGTACCGGTACAGAGTCAATGTGGAGGCTATATACAGGGGTACCAGTACAGAGTCAATGTGGAGGCTATATACAGGGGTACCAGTACAGAGTCAATGTGGAGGCTATATACAGGGGTACTCAGTACAGAGTCAATGTGGAGGCTATATACAGGGGTACCAGTACAGAGTCAATGTGGAGACTATATACAGGGGTACCGGTACAGAGTCAATGTGGAGGCTATATACAGGAGGTACCGGTACAGAGTCAATGTGGAGGCTATATACAGGGGTACCGATTACAGAGTCAATGTGGAGGCTATATACAGGGGTACCGGTACAGAGTCAATGTGGAGGCTATATACAGGGGGTACCAGTACAGAGTCAATGTGGAGGCTATATACAGGGGTACCGGTACAGAGTCAATGTGGAGGCTATATACAGGGGTACCGGTACAGAGTCAATGTGGAGGCTATATACAGGGGGTACCGGTACAGAGTCAATGTGGAGGCTATATACAGGGGTACTGAGTACAGAGTCAATGTGGAGGCTATATACAGGGGGTACCGGTACAGAGTCAATGTGGAGGCTATATACAGGGGGTACCGGTACAGAGTCAATGTGGAGGCTATATACAGGGGTACCGGTACAGAGTCAATGTGGAGGCTATATACAGAGGGTACCGGTACAGAGTCAATGTGGAGGCTATATACAGAGGGTACCGGTACAGAGTCAATGTGGAGGCTATATACAGAGGGTACCGGTACAGAGTCAATGTGGAGGCTATATACAGGGGTACCGGTACAGAGTCAATGTGGAGGCTATATACAGGGGTACTGGTACAGAGTCAATGTGGAGGCTATATACAGGGGTACCGGTACAGAGTCAATGTGGAGGCTATATACAGGGTACGGTACAGAGTCAATGTGGAGGCTATATACAGGGTACCGTACAGAGTCAATGTGGAGGCTATATACAGGGAGTACTGGTACAGAGTCAATGTGGAGGCTATATACAGGGGTACCGGTACAGAGTCAATGTGGAGGCTATATACAGGGGATACCGGTACAGAGTCAATGTGGAGGCTATATACAGGGGGTACCGATACAGAGTCAATGTGGAGGCTATATACAGGGGTACTGGTACAGAGTCAATGTGGAGGCTATATACAGAGGGTACCGGTACAGAGTCAATGTGGAGGCTATATACAGAGGGTACCGGTACAGAGTCAATGTGGAGGCTATATACAGGGAGTACCGGTACAGAGTCAATGTGGAGGCTATATACAGGGGTACCGATACAGAGTCAATGTGGAGGCTATATACAGGGGTACCGGTACAGAGTCAATGTGGAGGCTATATACAGGGAGTACCGGTACAGAGTCAATGTGGAGGCTATATACAGGGGGTACCGGTACAGAGTCAATGTGGAGGCTATATACAGAGAGTACCGGTACAGAGTCAATGTGGAGGCTATATACAGGGGGTACCGGTACAGAGTCAATGTGGAGGCTATATACAGAGGGTACCGGTACAGAGTCAATGTGGAGGCTATATACAGAGGGTACCGGTACAGAGTCAATGTGGAGGCTATATACAGGGGTACCGGTACAGAGTCAATGTGGAGGCTATATACAGGGGTACCGGTACAGAGTCAATGTGGAGGCTATATACAGAGGGTACCGGTACAGAGTCAATGTGGAGGCTATATACAGGGGGTACCAGTACAGAGTCAATGTGGAGGCTATATACAGGGGTACCGGTACAGAGTCAATGTGGAGACTATATACAGGGGTACCGGTACAGAGTCAATGTGGAGACTATATACAGGGTACGGTACAGAGTATGTGAGGCTATATACAGGGGTACTGTACAGAGTCAATGTGGAGGCTATATACAGGGGTACCGGTACAGAGTCAATGTGGAGGCTATATACAGGGGTACCGGTACAGAGTCAATGTGGAGGCTATATACAGGGGGTACCGGTACAGAGTCAATGTGGAGGCTATATACAGAGGGTACCGGTACAGAGTCAATGTGGAGGCTATATACAGGGGTACCGGTACAGAGTCAATGTGGAGGCTATATACAGGGGTACCGGTACAGAGTCAATGTGGAGGCTATATACAGGGGGTACCGGTACAGAGTCAATGTGGAGACTATATACAGGGGGTACCGGTACAGAGTCAATGTGGAGGCTATATACAGGAGAGTACTGGTACAGAGTCAATGTGGAGGCTATATACAGGGATTACCGGTACAGAGTCAATGTGGAGGCTATATACAGGGGTACCGGTACAGAGTCAATGTGGAGGCTATATACAGGGGTACCGGTACAGAGTCAATGTGGAGGCTATATACAGGGGTACCGGTACAGAGTCAATGTGGAGGCTATATACAGGGTGTTCCAGTACAGAGTCAATGTGGAGGCTATATACAGGGGTACCAGTACAGAGTCAATGTGAGGCTATATACAGGGTATTCGGTACAGAGTCAATGTGGAGACTATATACAGGGGTACCGGTACAGAGTCAGTGTGGAGGCTATATACAGGGAGTACCGGTACAGAGTCAATGTGGAGGCTATATACAGGGAGTATGCAGTACAGAGTCAATGTGGAGACTATATACAGGGGGTACCGGGTACAGAGTCAATGTGGAGGCTATATACAGGGTATTACGGTACAGAGTCAATGTGGAGGCTATATACAGGGTATTACGGTACAGAGTCAATGTGGAGGCTATATACAGGGTATTACGGTACAGAGTCAATGTGGAGGCTATATACAGGGTATTACGGTACAGAGTCAATGTGGAGGCTATATACAGGGTATTACGGTACAGAGTCAATGTGGAGGCTATATACAGGGTATTACGGTACAGAGTCAATGTGGAGGCTATATACAGGGTATTACGGTACAGAGTCAATGTGGAGGCTATATACAGGGTATTACGGTACAGAGTCAATGTGGAGGCTTTATACAGGGTATTACGGTACAGAGTCAATGTGGAGGCTATATACAGGGTATTACGGTACAGAGTCAATGTGGAGGCTATATACAGGGTATTACGGTACAGAGTCAATGTGGAGGCTATATACAGGGTATTACGGTACAGAGTCAATGTGGAGGCTATATACAGGGTATTACGGCACAGAGTCAATGTGGAGGCTATATACAGGGGGTACCGGTACAGAGTCAATGTGAGACTATATACAGGGGTACCAGTACAGAGTCAATGTGGAGGCTATATACAGGGGGTACCCACAGAGTCAATGTGGAGACTATATACAGGGGTACCGTACAGAGTCAATGTGGGAGACTATATACAGGGGGTACCGTACAGAGTCAATGTGGAGGCTATATACAGGGGGTACCAGTACAGAGTCAATGTGGAGGCTATATACAGGGTATTACGGTACAGAGTCAATGTGAGGCTTTATACAGGGTATTACGGCACAGAGTCACTGTGTGGAGGCTATATACAGGGTATTACGGTACAGAGTCAATGTGGAGGCTATATACAGGGTATTACGGTACAGAGTCAATGTGAGGCTATATACAGGTATTACGGTAACAGAGTCACTGTGGAGGCTATATACAGGGTATTACGGCACAGAGTCAATGTGGAGGCTATATACAGGGTATTACTGCACAGAGTCAATGTGGAGGCTTTATACAGGGTATTACGGTACAGAGTCAATGTGGAGGCTATATACAGGGTATTACGGTACAGAGTCAATGTGGAGGCTATATACAGGGTATTACGGTACAGAGTCAATGTGGAGGCTATATACAGGGTATTACGGTACAGAGTCAATGTGGAGGCTATATACAGGGTATTACGGTACAGAGTCAATGTGGAGGCTATATACAGGGGGTACCGGTACAGAGTCAATGTGGAGACTATATACAGGGGGTACCAGTACAGAGTCAATGTGGAGGCTATATACAGGGGGTACCGGTACAGAGTCAATGTGGAGACTATATACAGGGGGTACCGGTACAGAGTCAATGTGGAGACTATATACAGGGGGTACCGGTACAGAGTCAATGTGGAGGCTATATACAGGGGGTACCAGTACAGAGTCAATGTGGAGGCTTTATACAGGGGGTACCGGTACAGAGTCAATGTGGAGGCTATATACAGGGGGTACCGCTACAGAGTCAATGTGGAGGCTATATACAGGGGGTACCGCTACAGAGTCAATGTGGAGGCTATATACAGGGGGTACCGGTACAGAGTCAATGTGGAGGCTATATACAGGGGGTACCGCTACAGAGTCGATATACACGTTATAGATATTACAAGTGAAGCAACTACCTCCCTTATGAATGGTTGCAATTGCTGTTTCTTCAGTATAATTGTGCTGATGTTGTGATGGAACACAAATTTAAATTAATTGTTATTTGTGTTTGTAGTCTTTCATGAACCCACGATTCACCGCAGGCCCACGAGGCCCTCCTATAAGAATGGGCAACCAGGTAAACAAACTACAGTACCCAGCATTCTCCACCAACATCACCATACAATGCT
The DNA here is from genome assembly GCF_034236695.1 of Oncorhynchus nerka. Taxonomy (NCBI): domain Eukaryota; kingdom Metazoa; phylum Chordata; class Actinopteri; order Salmoniformes; family Salmonidae; genus Oncorhynchus; species Oncorhynchus nerka. Next base: position 14,533,787 of record NC_088420.1, on the reverse strand, counting down.
GTCATCAGTCTACCCAGTCTACTGTCGTTTAACAAATAGATTTACCTCCGTATGAGTTATACCTCCCTCTTTCCCCTGTATGTCTTGTAGCCTCCTGGCGGTGGCCCTGGCCCCCATCTCATGCTCCAAACCATGGATCACACACGACCACAAGGCCATCCTAACTTGGGACCAATGCAGAGGATGAGTGGGCCTCGAGGAATGGGCCCTATGGGGCCAGGACCTCAGGTAGGCCACTACTGTTCTGCTCCCATTATATCTAGTAATGTTACACCCCTGTCTGTAGACAGCCGTTATATCAGACTGGTAATGTTACACCCTGTCTGTAGACAGCCGTTATATCAGACTGGTAATGTTACACCCTGTCTGTAGACAGCCGTTATATCAGACTGGTAATGTTACACCTCCGTCTGTAGGCAGCCGTTATATCAGACTGGTAATGTTACACCCCATCTGTAGGCAGCTGTTATATCAGACTGGTAATGTTACACCCCCATCTGTAGGCAGCCGTTATATCAGACTGGTAATGTTACACCCCCGTCTGTAGGCAGCCGTTATCTCTAAGCAGTTTACAAAACGTCTGTAGTCTTTCAGAGACTAGCCCCCTGATTATTGAAACTGCCTGTCACCATCATCCATCCAGTCTGTCTCGGTTCTTGGCCTTGGTTCGGTCTGGTTATGGTAGTCTGATTCTTAGTTGTCGTTGCAGAACTTTGGTGGTGGGATGCGGCCTCCACATAACGCCATGGGCCCTGGGATGCCAGGAGTGAACATGATGTGAGCCTTGTCTCTATTACTCTCCTTTCACATGATGCATCTCCCGTGTGTGTTGTTTTCTAACTGGGGTTTCTCTCGTCACAATGCAGGGGCCCAGGTGCTGGACGACCATGGCCCAATCCGAACAACGGCAACTCAGTGAGTCCAACTTCCCCTCTAGACACGGAGTATACAATACATTAGGAACACCTTCCTAATATTTAGTTGCATCCCCCTTTTGCCCTCAGAACATGCTCAATTTGTCGGTGCATGGACTCTACAAGGTGTCGAACGCGTTCCACGGGGATACTGGCCCGTGTTAAAAATGATTCTTTAACCTGTCTCCTCCCCTTCATCTACAGTCGTGGCCAAAAGTTTTGAGAATGACACAAATATTAATTTTCACAAAGTCTGCTGCATCAGTTTGTATGATGGCAATTTGCATATACTCCAGGATGTTATGAAGAGTGATGAATTGCAATGAATTGCAAAGTCCCTCTTTGCCATGCAACTGAACTGAATCCCCCAAAAACATTTCCACTGCATTTCAGCCCTGCCACAAAAGGACTAGATGACTTCATGTCAGTGATTCTCTCGTTAACACAGTTGTGAGTGTTGACGAGGACAAGGCTAGAGATCACTCTGTCATGCTGATTGAGTTCGAATAACAGACTGGAAGCTTCAAAAGGAGGGTAGTGCTTGGAAACATTGTTCTTCCTCTGTCAACCATGGTTACCTGCAAGGAAACGCGTGCCGTCATCATTGCTTTGCACAAAAAGGGCTTCACAAGCAAGGATATTGCTGCCAGTAGGACTGCACCTAAATCAACCGTTTATCGGATCATCAAGAACTTCAAGGAGAGCGGTTCAATTGTTGTGAAGAAGGCTTCAGGGTGCCCAAGAAAGTCTGGCAAGCGCCAGGACCGTCTCCTAAAGTTGATTCAGCTGTGGGATCGGGGAACCACCAGTACAGAGCTTGCTCAGGAATGGCAGCAGACAGGTGTGAGTGCATCTGCATGCACAGTGAGGCAAAGACTTTTGGAGGATGACCTGGTGTCAAGAAGGGCAGCAAATAAGTCACTTCTCTCCAGGAAAAACATCAAGGACAGACTGATATTCTGCAAAAGGTACAGGGATTGGAATGCTGAGGACTGGGGTAAAGTCATTTTCTCTGATGAATCCCCTTTCCGATTGTTTGGGGCATCTGGAAAAAAGCTTGTCCGGGGAAGACAAGGTGAGCGCTACCATCAGTCCTGTGTCATGCCAACAGTAAAGCATCCTGAGACCATTCATGTGTGGGGTTGCTTCTCAGCCAAGGGAGTGGGCTCACTCACAATTTTTCCTAAGAACACAGCCATGAATAAAGAATGGTACCAACACATCCTCCGAACTTCTCCCAACCATCTAGAGCATAGACAAATTCTGACAAACTCCAAGCATTGATTATGCAAGAATGGGCTGCCATCAGTCAGGATGTGGCCCAGAAGTTCATTGACAGCATGCCAGGGCAGATTGCAGAGGTCTTGAAAAAGAAGTGTCAACACTGCAAATATTGACTCTTTGCATCAACTTTATGTAATTGTCAATAAAAGCCTTTGATACTTATGAAATGCTTGTAATTATACTTCAGTATTCCATTGTAACATTTGACAAAAATATCTAAAGACACTGAAGCAGCAAACTTTGTGGAAATTAATGTTTGTGTCGTTCTCAACTTTTGGCCACAACTGTACACTGATTTGAAGTGGATATAACAAGTGACAGCAATAAGAGATCATGGCATATATATATATAAATCTATTATACACACCATGATGTTGTCTGTTCAGATTGCAGCAGTCTGTGTCTGACCTCTCTCAGTAGGAGCTCTGGAGATCTAATGCATTACCATGTTCCCAGTCCTGGATGTAATTGTAGTATTATATATCCCAGGCTACATCCTAAATGGCACCCTATTCCCTTTATAGCGCCTTACACAACCCATAAGGCCCCTGTTTAAAGAAGTGCACTATATAGGGAATAGGGTGCGGGACACCCCCAGCTTCCATGTAAGATGGATAATGATAAGGCTAAAATGATGAATGATACCGTTTTGAGAGGTGAACACCGATTTAGATTTCCTGTAATGTTGTGGTTGTTTCAGATGCCTTACTCATCACCTTCTCCTGGAGCGTATGGGGTAAGTACTCTCTGACGACCTCTCTCTCTCACACACTTCAGTCAGATACCAGTATATTATTGTTTTCGTGTTTGTAGATTTCACCCTGGTACAGATACATTGCTGGTTTTGTGATTCACTGTTTAATTATAAATGGGTTGTGTTCTTCTGACACTCTAAAGGGGGGTTCTGGTGGAGGGGGACCCACCGGAACACCCGTTATGCCCAGCCCTGCGGGTAGGTACTCCATAGTCCACCTTGGGGAATAGGAATTCATGTAAAAATGTTTTGACAAATAACCGTCATCTTCAATGAGTGTGTTTGCCATCTTGGCTGTTCTCATTGCCCGAAGTACACTTGTCTATTGATTATCATAATAATAATTGAGATTGATTGCTTATCAACCACTTTTCAGACTCTAACAACTCTGGGGACAACCTCTACACTATGATCAACACTGGACCTGGCAACCGATCAAATGTGAGTTTGCTTCTCATACCAGCCCTCTCAAATCTGTTGTAGTAGTCACGTTGTTTCATGTTTCTTCATCGCCAGATAACTTTTAAGATACAATTATAAGAAACATTAACTAGTCCTACATAATGAAACTGTTCATCCCAAATGGCACCCTATTCCCTATATAGTGCACTATGGGCCCTGGACAAAATAACTGTTGTTATAAAGGGTGCCTTTTGGGACCCTATATAACTCTGTTGGGACATACCCTGTTTCTACCTGGCTTACTCTATTGGGACATACCCTGTTTCTACCTGGCTTACTCTATTGGGACATACCCTGTTTCTACCTGGCTTACTCTATTGGGACATACCCTGTTTCTACCTGGCTTACTCTATTGGGACATACCCTGTTTCTACCTGGCTTACTCTATTGGGACATACCCTGTTTCTACCTGGCTTACTCTATTGGGACATACCCTGTTTCTACCTGGCTTACTCGATTGGGACATACCCTGTTTCTACCTGGCTTACTCGATTGGGACATACCCTGTTTCTTCCTGGCCTAGTCTGTTGTGATAGTGGTTCCTGTTCTGTTGACATGTGTAGTAAGGCAGTGCTTGTCTCCCGCTACAGTTCCCTATGGGCCCTGGCTCTGACGGACCCCTCGGGGCCATGGCAGGCATGGAACCACACCACATGAATGGATCGCTAGGTAAAGCACTGCGCTGCCAGTGGTTACCATACAACATATAGTTCTCAAGTGCCAATTGGGGTTGTGTTCAGTTTAGAACAGTATTCACTAACCAGTGCATGACTAGTTGGGAGTAGTTGTTCATTCAGACAATCTGAACGTAGGCTCCCTCAATGGTGGTGTCTCAAATGACACCCTAATCCCTATATAGTGCACTACTTTTGACCAGGGCCCATAGGGTTCTGGTGAAAAGTAGTGCACTATATCGGGAATGGGGTGCCATTTGGGACTCAGGGTACAGTGTAGTAGATCAACCAGTAATGTGACGCAAGGAGACATATTCTCAGCAACAGTGCCAGGCTTTAGCATACATATATCTTTAGCATACATATATCTTTAGCATACATATATCTTTAGCATACATATGACCTGTTGCATTATTAGTTCAGTAAAGAATCGTAACGTTTTAATTTCAGTGTTCATGAACTATAAACGTTTATTTTTTTTAGGCTCTGGTGATATGGACGGACTCAACAAGGTGAATACTATAACATGGCTATACATATAGATTACTAGCAAAACATAACAAATCATTTGGACTAATTTGTGCAATACGTTTCTATTGAACTTCTTGTTTAGCCTGGGCCCAGATCTGTTGTCTCCTCCTATAGCCTGGGACCAGACCTGTTGTCTCCTCCTATAGCCTGGGACCAGACCTGTTGTCTCCTCCTATAGCCTGGGACCAGACCTGTTGTCTCCTCCTATAGCCTGGGACCAGACCTGTTGTCTCCTCCTATAGCCTGGGACCAGACCTGTTGTCTCCTCCTATAGCCTGGGACCAGACCTGTTGTCTCCTCCTATAGCCTGGGACCAGACCTGTTGTCTCCTCCTATAGCCTGGGACCAGACCTGTTGTCTCCTCCTATAGCCTGGGACCAGACCTGTTGTCTCCTCCTATAGCCTGGGACCAGACCTGTTGTCTCCTCCTATAGCCTGGGACCAGACCTGTTGTCTCCTCCTATAGCCTGAGACCAGATCTGTTGTCTCCTCCTATAGCCTGGGACCAGACCTGTTGTCTCCTCCTATAGCCTGGGACCAGACCTGTTGTCTCCTCCTATAGCCTGGGACCAGACCTGTTGTCTCCTCCTATAGCCTGGGACCAGACCTGTTGTCTCCTCCTATAGCCTGGGACCAGACCTGTTGTCTCCTCCTATAGCCTGGGACCAGATCTGTTGTCTCCTCCTATAGCCTGGGACCAGATCTGTTGTCTCCTCCTATAGCCTGGGCCCAGACCTGTTGTCTCCTCCTATAGCCTGGGACCAGACCTGTTGTCTCCTCCTATAGCCTGGGACCAGACCTGTTGTCTCCTCCTATAGCCTGGGACCAGATCTGTTGTCTCCTCCTATAGCCTGGGACCAGACCTGTTGTCTCCTCCTATAGCCTGGGACCAGACCTGTTGTCTCCTCCTATAGCCTGGGACCAGACCTGTTGTCTCCTCCTATAGCCTGGGACCAGACCTGTTGTCTCCTCCTATAGCCTGGGACCAGACCTGTTGTCTCCTCCTATAGCCTGGGCCCAGACCTTTTCTGCTCTTGCCAACTCCAGCGCTGTCAATGTCAAGAGGGACAATGACGACATTTAGACTACTTGTTGTTGCCTATTTACTTAGTCTCTTTCCTGCCTCCTCGCAGAACTCTCCAAACCATCTAAGTGGCATTAGTAACCCTCCTGGAACCCCGAGGGACGGTGACGAGTTGGGTGGGAACTTCCTGCACTCCTTTCAGAGTGAGAATGTAAGTCCCCTTCTCACCATGCAATATAAAACGTTTTAATGTGTTTTAGTGTAGGAGAGGATAAAATGGTAAGTGTTGAAGAAAAAGTTTTTAAAAATTGTTTCCTGTTGAACAAGATCAGGTAGTCACTCCATGTTTCAGTCAGTTTTCTTCCAATTAGTGCCTAGTGAACACAACCCAGCTGAGGCCACTGTGTTGCCAGTAACTATAAGTAGTGCCTATATGGCAGTATTGACTCCACAGTAAAGCTACGGTCATGGCACTTTGACACCCAAGGGAAGCCACAGTGACAGCATCATTGTGACAGCATCATTGTGACAGCATCATTGACTCTACAGTGGCAGTGTAGTGTGGGGGCACTGGGCAGTTGCCAAATAAGGTTTTTGGGGGCTAGAGTGAGGAAGTGCATTTCCTTTCTACAGTTGCAGTATGTGTTCTATTGTTTGTTGTGTGTGTGTGTCATGCCATTAGCGTAAGCTCTCCTGATTTGAACTCTGTCTGTACCCCTCAGCAGTACTCCCCTACCATGACGATGAGTGTGTGAACTCCCCTCAATCTGCCATCACTCAGAGGATCTGAGCTCATAACAGGACATGGCCAAAACGTATCAGCACAGAACCAGGGACAGGCGACATTTTGGTTCCACGCAATTCCAGAATGCTGATATGCGAATTTTCAAAATGGCGACTTCTTGCTCCTCTTCGTTCCAAATGAAGGACAGTTCTTCATTCATCACCACCCCAAGTGTGACGAAACCAGCTACTGAAACTACTGCATACATGACAATTTTTTTAAATTATTTGCAGAAATGATTATTCCCCCCCTGCCCAGCAAAGAAAATGGTCAAAGTTGACCTCTTATGATTTTATTATTGCTTTGTGGTGCAAGATGTTCTGTCCAGGTTTCAACTTATAGCCACCTAAAACACTGATGTGCATTAAGTTAAGCATTGTAAACTAGGAAAAACTCTCAATTTATTTTTTTCATATTTCAGGTCCTGCATTCAGCCACGCAGTATGCGTCACAAAATGAGTCTGAAAACAGGCGTCTGAATCTGCCTTTAACTCTGTGACAACTCCTTTAAATGACTTTGTCCCTATGTACTATTTATCCATATTTGAAGGGGAAGTGATGTGATCGAACTGGGCCTTTTTAACAGTTTAAGTGCTCAGTGGGTTTTTAAAAAGTGAAATTGGATCCCATTCAATGTGTCAACAAAATGTCATCGATAAGGAATGTTTTGTGGGTTATGGTTTTGTCGATGAGGAGAGCAATCGAATTCTGCACTGGTTTATTCAGCTTTTTATTTAAACAGTCTCACTGCTGTTCTTGTTCTCTGTCAAGGGGGAAAGCAAAGTTGGGCTAAACTGGGTTTGGAAACAACAGAGGTGCATGAACGCTGAGATCTGTGAACAACATACTACCTAGCTCCAGTCCACGTGATGTGTGTTTAACCTCTTCCCTGCCTGTGCTTAACACTGTCCTTTCTCTCAACATCGTTTTAGCCGTGGTTTCCTACTGTTCCATCTGGATGATGTGACGGTGAAAGAGTTCAACCCATTGTAACCTGAGATGCATATTGGTAGTTGGGTATTTTTGTCTCCTTATTGCTGTTTTTTTATATTTTGATACCAATTTGACTATGTATATTGACCCAGTTATTTTGAAATTAGTCCAACGCTTTCTAAACCATAAACTTAGCGGCAGTCTTGTAAATGTGATAAAAGGTTTATTTCATTTTCTGTGAATATTAAGCGTTATACACCTCTGTCCCAGGTTGCCTTTATTTACTGGTGTTTTCTTTATTTCAAACTGAGGAAAGAATGCTTGTTAATATAATTTTACAATGACTCAACTTCTTGTCTGTTTTTTCTTTTTATTTCTTCTTGTTTTCCCACTCTACAAAGCAAGCAGGGTCATTTGGATACTACCTAAAGCAGGGTCATTTGGATACTACCTAAAGCAGGGTCATTTGGATACTACCTAAAGCAGGGTCATTTGGATACTACCTAAAGCAGGGTCATTTGGATACTACCTAAAGCAGGGTCATTTGGATACTACCTAAAGCAGGGTCATTTGGATACTACCTAAAGCAGGGTCATTTGGATACTACCTAAAGCAGGGTCATTTGGATACTACTTAAAGCAGGGTCATTTGGATACTACCTAAAGCAGGGTCATTTGGATACTACCTAAAGCAGGGTCATTTGGATACTACCTAAAGCAGGGTCATTTGGATACTACCTAAAGCAGGGTCATTTGGATACTACCTAAAGCAGGGTCATTTGGATACTACCTAAAGCAGGGTCATTTGGATACTACCTAAAGCAGGGTCATTTGGATACTACCTAAAGCAGGGTCATTTGGATACTACCTAAAGCAGGGTCATTTGGATACTACCTAAAGCAGGGTCATTTGGATACTACTTAAAGCAGGGTCATTTGGATACTACCTAAAGCAGGGTCATTTGGATACTACCTAAAGCAGGGTCATTTGGATACTACCTAAAGCAGGGTCATTTGGATACTACCTAAAGCAGGGTCATTTGGATACTACCTAAAGCAGGGTCATTTGGATACTACCTAAAGCAGGGTCATTTGGATACTACCTAAAGCAGGGTCATTTGGATACTACCTAAAGCAGGGTCATTTGGATACTACCTAAAGCAGGGTCATTTGGATACTACCTAAAGCAGGGTCATTTGGATACTACCTAAAGCAGGGTCATTTGGATACTACCTAAAGCAGGGTCATTTGGATACTACCTAAAGCAGGGTCATTTGGATACTACTTAAAGCAGGGTCATTTGGATACTACTTAAAGCAGGGTCATTTGGATACTACTTAAAGCAGGGTCATTTGGATACTACTTAAAGCAGGGTCATTTGGATACTACCTAAAGCAGGGTCATTTGGATACTACTTAAAGCAGGGTCATTTGGATACTACCTAAAGCAGGGTCATTTGGATACTACTTAAAGCAGGGTCATTTGGATAATACTTAAAGCAGGGTCATTTGGATACTACCTAAAGCAGGGTCATTTGGATACTACCTAAAGCAGGGTCATTTGGATACTACCTAAAGCAGGGTCATTTGGATACTACCTAAAGCAGGGTCATTTGGATACTACCTAAAGCAGGGTCATTTGGATACTACCTAAAGCAGGGTCATTTGGATACTACCTAAAGCAGGGTCATTTGGATACTACCTAAAGCAGGGTCATTTGGATACTACCTAAAGCAGGGTCATTTGGATACTACCTAAAGCAGGGTCATTTGGATACTACCTAAAGCAGGGTCATTTGGATACTACCTAAAGCAGGGTCATTTGGATACTACCTAAAGCAGGGTCATTTGGATACTACCTAAAGCAGGGTCATTTGGATACTACCTAAAGCAGGGTCATTTGGATACTACCTAAAGCAGGGTCATTTGGATACTACTTAAAGCAGGGTCATTTGGATACTACTTAAAGCAGGGTCATTTGGATACTACTTAAAGCAGGGTCATTTGGATACTACCTAAAGCAGGGTCATTTGGATACTACTTAAAGCAGGGTCATTTGGATACTACCTAAAGCAGGGTCATTTGGATACTACTTAAAGCAGGGTCATTTGGATAATACTTAAAGCAGGGTCATTTGGATACTACCTAAAGCAGGGTCATTTGGATACTACCTAAAGCAGGGTCATTTGGATACTACCTAAAGCAGGGTCATTTGGATACTACCTAAAGCAGGGTCATTTGGATACTACCTAAAGCAGGGTCATTTGGATACTACCTAAAGCAGGGTCATTTGGATACTACCTAAAGCAGGGTCATTTGGATACTACCTAAAGCAGGGTCATTTGGATACTACCTAAAGCAGGGTCATTTGGATACTACCTAAAGCAGGGTCATTTGGATACTACTTCAAGCAGGGTCATTTGGATACTACTTCAAGCAGGGTCATTTGGATACTACTTAAAGCAGGGTCATTTGGATACTACTTAAAGCAGGGTCATTTGGATACTACTTAAAGCAGGGTCATTGGGATACTACCTAAAGCAGGGTCATTTGGATACTACTTAAAGCAGGGTCATTTGGATACTACTTAAAGCAGGGTCATTTGGATACTACTTAAAGCAGGGTCATTTGGATACTACCTAAAGCAGGGTCATTTGGATACTACCTAAAGCAGGGTCATTTGGATACTACCTAAAGCAGGGCCATTTGGATACTACCTAAAGCAGGGTCATTTGGATACTACCTAAAGCAGGGTCATTTGGATACTACCTAAAGCAGGGTCATTTGGATACTACCTAAAGCAGGGTCATTTGGATACTACCTAAAGCAGGGTCATTTGGATACTACCTAAAGCAGGGTCATTTGGATACTACTTAAAGCAGGGTCATTTGGATACTACTTCAAGCAGGGTCATTTGGATACTACCTAAAGCAGGGTCATTTGGATACTACTTAAAGCAGGGTCATTTGGATACTACTTCAAGCAGGGTCATTTGGATACTACTTCAAGCAGGGTCATTTGGATACTACCTAAAGCAGGGTCATTTGGATACTACTTAAAGCAGGGTCATTTGGATACTACTTAAAGCAGGGTCGTTTGGATACGACCTAAAGCAGGGTCGTTTGGATACTACCTAAAGCAGGGTCATTTGGATACTACCTAAAGCAGGGTCATTTGGATACTACCTAAAGCAGGGTCATTTGGATACTACCTAAAGCAGGGTCATTTGGATACTACCTAAAGCAGGGTCATTTGGATACTACCTAAAGCAGGGTCATTTGGATACTACCTAAAGCAGGGTCATTTGGATGCTACGTAAAGCAGGGTCATTCTCTAGTTTTGAGGATCATCAGCCACCTAGACAATCTCTCACACTCCACACACATAGATCTCACACTCGCTGAACTCGCAAATACTCTCATCTACTACCCCCCCTGACTGTCACAAAGTGGAGAAGTGTTCAAAATAAGAACCAGTAACACAACAAATGTATAAACTAACAATTTTTATGCATATAAAATATATATTTTTGAATTCAAGTACACATCAAATATGACAAGGAAGGGAAGAGGAGTCTTCCATACAAACTGGACAGACAGGAAGTGACTGGTGCTGAGGACCTCTGGTCCAGGGCCTGCATCCCAAATGGGACCCTTATCCTTATTTAGTGCACTACTTTCGACAAGGACCCATGGGGCCCTATGTAGTTTGAGCACCCCTGATGTAAGGAATAGGGTGCCAACTGGAAAGCAGATCTTGTATGCCTTAGCTTTTTGTCTGACCACTTTCATCCATTGGATTAGGGCCTTTCATCTACCTTACAGCACACAACAAGCAGATTGGTTGTACAGAACATCTCTCTGCTCCTGTAAGTGTGGGGAAACACAGGTGTATGTCTCGAGATCCAAGACTAGCCAGTACCAGCACTCCTCCATCTCCCTGCTGCCCCAGGGTCACAGTACACACCAGCCTGTAGCAGGCAGGACCCACCATCCTCACCTCCTCGCTCGGCGCCTTGACCAGACCACCACGGCAGAGGGCACTACAGCCTATCGCTTCCAGCCGAGACGACAGGAAGAACAGGCCGCAGGGGAACCACTCTGCCGGGCTGGGCCAAACCCGCTGAGACCTACAGAGGAGGACATGGTGGTGTCTCAATAGTGTGAAATAGGTTAATCTGTCTTGTCTGGTTCGTATACACAGGGATATGAAAACACTGGGTAGGTAAATGCAACAAGACAGTTGTCCACAAGGAATTTGCTTTTGCCTGTCCAGTTTCTTCTAGATCAGTTCATATCGGTGAATGAGATGAGACAAAGACACATTTAACGTGCCCAGGAGCGGGGTAATGGCGTAGCCTAAGCAGCTAGACTAATGTTAAAGATATGGGCTGTTAAACCGTGACAGTTACTTTTGTTTATAAACCGGGTGGTTTGAACTCTAAATGCTGATTGGCTGAAAGCCGTGGTATATCAGACGTTATACCACAGGTATGACCCCAAAATATTTTTACTGTTCTAATTACGTTGGTAACTAGTTTATAATAGCAGTAAGGCACCTCTGGGGTTTGTGATAAATGGCCAATATATCCATTGTATGTATCCAGGGACTTTGCGTCATGCATAAGAACAGCCGTGGTATAATGGCCATGTTCAGGTCTCTCCAGAGATGATCGATCGGGTTCAAGTCCGGACTCTGGCTGGGCCACTCAAGGACATTCAGAGACTTGTCCCAAAGACACTCTTGCGTTGTCTTGGCTGTGTGCTTAGGGTCATTGTCCTGTTGGAAGGTGATCTTTCGCCCTAGTCTGAGGTCCTGAGCACTCTGGAGCAGGTTTTCATCAAGGATCTCTCTACTTGCGCCACTCATCTCTCAATCCTGACTAGTCTCCCAGTCCCTGCTGCTGACAAACATCCCCACAGCATGATACTGCCACCACCATGCTTCACCTAGTGATGGTATTGGCCAGGTGATGAGCGGTGCCAGGTTTCCTCCAGACGTGACGCTTGGCATTCAGGCCAAAGAGTTCAATCTTGGTTTCATCAGACTATAGAATCTTGTTTCTTTGAGAGTCCTTTAGGTGCCTTTTGGCAAACTCCAAGTGGGCTATCATGTGCCTTTTACTGAGGAGTGGCTTCCGTCTGGCCACTCTACCATTGTTACGAATCCCTTTTGGCCCGACAGTCTAGGGGGGATGGTAGTGAGACCCGTAACATAACTCATGCAAATTATAATTGTGACAAAGTAAAAGTGAGAACGAAATAACCAGGACAACTGAAATCTACCGTCAAACTCAGGGTTTATTAATAAACACACAGTAATGAGGGGAGCAGGAAAAGGGGTTGAGCTGGACCCAAGGAAAGAAACAATAAGTATTCAAAAACACCCCTAAGCTAGACTAGCCTACTTTAACAACAGCTAACTAACTAACCAAAAATACAGTGGGTGGTCCGCCCAGTTCTAACTAGTGTATTTAACAAAGTCTACCTACGGGTAGTGTATGCCCATGGGCGACTTGTCTTGGTTTCCCCTTTTCCCACCAGCAAACAAACAAACACCATAACCAAAACAATACTCACAGGTGATGAAAAAGTGCTATGGAGGTGCTCAAACAAAAGAGAGGTTAATACACAAAGAGAGAGTGAACCACAGCGACCTACAGACATGGCATTTACAGAGAGATTGAGCTCTAGAGCAAACAACTGACGGGGTTTTTAAACCAAGGGAAAGGAACTGTGATAGGGTAGGAAACAGGAGGAGGTGTGTCTTCTGATTGATGATTGATTGTTGACTGATTGGGGAGTGATGATTTTCACCTGTGAGGGGAGAAGGAGAGAAAACAACACAGGATACATATACATACAGACACAGGATACCTGTATCCGTAACAACCATTAAGGTCTGATTGGTAGAGTGCTGCAGAGATGGTTGTCCTTCTGGAAGTTTCTCCCATCTTTACAACGGAACTCTGGAGCTCTGTCAGAGTGACCATTGGGTTCTGGTCACCTCCCTGACCAAGGCCCTTCTCCCCCGATTGCTCAGTTTGGCTGGGATGCCAGTTGTAGGAATGGTGGTTCCAAATTTCTTTCATTTAAGAATGGTGGAGGCCACTATATTATTGGGGACATTTTTTTGGTACCCTTCCCTAGATCTGTGCCTCGACACAATTCTGTCTCTGAGCTCTATGGACAATTCCATCGACCTCATGGATTGGTTTTTGCTCTGAAATGCACTGTCAACTGTGGGACCTTATATAGACAGGTGTGTGCCTTTCCAAATCCTGTCCAATCAATTGAATTTACCACAGGTGGACTCCAATAAAGTTGTAGAAACATCTCAAGGATGATCAATGGAAACAGCGTGGACCTGACTCAAGCATAGCAAAGGGTCTGAATATTTATGTATATTAGGTATGTTTTCGCTTTGTCATTATGGGGTATTGTGTGTACTGTAGATTGATGAGGAAAACATTGAATCAAATCAAACAAGGCTGTAACGTAAAAACATGTGGGAAAAGTGAAGGGGTCTGAATACATTCCGAATTCCCCTTCAGACTATTGACCACTTCAGGCTGATGACCCCCAATGCCTCAGGATTAGTTTGGGCAGTAGCCTGGCTCTGACCTGGCCAGGAGGACAGTCTGTGGAGTAACACAGGGGCCCCCAGTGCCGACTGTGATCAACACATAGATCACACAAAAGATCAGCAGACACACCATTTGGTGGTAACTATTTGAATACCAAATTTGAATATTGAATAATACTATTTGAATACCAGTAGAAACACTAGACATTCATTATGTACTTTCTCTTTCAAGCCTAAAGAGAACAATTCTAATGTATCAATATCATAAAAGGTGTCTAACACTTCTGTTCTCTTTTACAATATTTATATGTTTGTTTGGGGCCCTGTACCACCTCCACTGCTTTGCTGCTCTTCTCTTGGCTCTCTCTCACTGAGGCAGTGGCTGGAACCTTGCTGCCTCTGGTGTGCTTTTCGTCTCTTCATTTGTCCATTGCTAAACAGTAGGAGCACTATGCAAAATGTCTTGATTTACAATGCAAAATATCTCTCATCCAGCTAGTGCTCCATCCAAAATGTTCTTACCCAATGGAGAGCTCAGCCACTCACTACAGTTGAATTGATGATTCTGGTGAGATGTTTTGCTCTTAAATGAGTAAAGTTGGCTCTGCTGTGATGGTGATGTATGGACAGGAGAAATCATTCCACTCATATTCATTCGCTCCTTCTCATGTGCTGTCTTTGCATTGCCTTTGCTACTCAGCCCACCTTACCTTGTAGCGCTGCCAAGCCCCTGTCCCTGCACAGGATTTACAGGTAAACCAACCTAAGCATCTGTATGCATTCTGCACACTGGGCAAACCTATCGCTCTACTACGCTCAGGGCTGGATTTCAATTAAAAATGTCATCCACTTGCCCCAGCTATTATCCACTTCTCTCCCTCTCTCCGATTGTGGAATGGCTGGATAGCTGTAGGGATTGGGGTTAATGTGTCATTAGCTGTAGGGTTTAGTGGATAATGTGTCATTCGCTGTAGGAATTAGGGATAATGTGTCAATAGCTGTAGGGATTAGGGACAATGTGTAATTAGCTGTAGGGTTTGGGGGATAATGTGTCAATAGCTGTAGGGATAAGGGATAACGTGTCATTAGCTGTAGGGATGAGGGGATAATGTGTCAATAGCTGTAGGGTTCAGGGGATAATGTATCATTAGCTGTAGGGATGAGGGGATAATGTGTCAATAGCTGTAGGGTTTAGGCGATAATGTGTCAATAGCTGTAGGGATTAGGGGATAATGTGTCAATAGCTGTAGGGATTAGGTGATAATGTGTCATTAGCTGTAGGGATTAGGGGATAATGTGTCATTAGCTGTAGTGTTTAGGGGATAATGTGTCAATAGCTGTAGGGTTTAGGGGATAATGTGTCAATAGCTGTAGGGATTAGGGGATAATGTGTCAATAGCTGTAGGGATTAGGTGATAATGTGTCATTAGCTGTAGGGATTAGGGGATAATGTGTCATTAGCTGTAGGGATTAGGGGATAATGTGTCAATAGCTGTAGGGTTCAGGGGATAATGTGTCATTAGCTGTAGTGTTTAGGGGATAATGTGTCATTAACTGTAGGGATTAGGGATACTGTGTCATTAGCTGTAGGGATGAGGGGATAATGTGTCAATAGCTGTAGGGTTTAGTGGACAATGTGTCAATAGTTGTAGGGATTAGGGATAATGTATCATTAGCTGTAGGGATTAGGGGATACTGTGTCATTAGCTGTAGGGATGAGGGGACAATGTGTCAATAGCTGTAGGGTTTAGTGGACAATGTGTCAATAGTTGTAGGGATTAGGGGATAATGTGTCAATAGCTGTAGGGATTAGGTGATAATGTGTCATTAGCTGTAGGGATTAGGGATAATGCATCAATAACTGTAGGGATTAGGGGATAATGTGTCAATAGCGTAGGGTTTAGGGGATAATGTGTCAATAGCTGTAGGGATTAGGTGATAATGTGTCATTAGGTGTAGGGATTGGGGGATAATGTGTCATTAGCTGTAGGGATTAGGGGATAATGTGTCAATAGCTGTAGGGTTCAGGGGATAATGTGTCATTAGCTGTAGGGATTAGGGGATAATGTGTCATTAGCTGTAGTGTTTAGGGGATAATGTGTCAATAGCTGTAGGGTTTAGGGGATAATGTGTCAATAGCTGTAGGGATTAGGGGATAATGTGTCAATAGCTGTAGGGATTAGGTGATAATGTGTCATTAGCTGTAGGGATTAGGGGATAATGTGTCATTAGCTGTAGGGAATAGGGGATAATGTGTCAATAGCTGTAGGGTTCAGGGGATAATGTGTCATTAGCTGTAGTGTTTAGGGGATAATGTGTCATTAACTGTAGGGATTAGGGGATACTGTGTCATTAGCTGTAGGGATGAGTGGATAATGTGTCAATAGCTGTAGGGTTTAGTGGACAATGTGTCAATAGTTGTAGGGATTAGGGGATAATGTATCATTAGCTGTAGGGATTAGGGGATACTGTGTCATTAGCTGTAGGGATGAGGGGACAATGTGTCAATAGCTGTAGGGTTTAGTGGACAATGTGTCAATAGTTGTAGGGATTAGGGGATAATGTGTCAATAGCTGTAGGGATTAGGTGATAATGTGTCATTAGCTGTAGGGATTAGGGGATAATGCGTCAATAACTGTAGGGATTAGGGGATAATGTGTCAATAGCGTAGGGTTTAGGGAATAATGTGTCATTAGCTGTAGGGTTTAGGGGATAATGTGTCAATAGCTGTAGGGATTAGGGGATAATGTGTCAATAGCTGTAGGGATTAGGTGATAATGTGTCATTAGGTGTAGGGATTGGGGGATAATGTGTCATTAGCTGTAGGGATTAGGGGATAATGTGTCAATAGCTGTAGGGTTCAGGGGATAATGTGTCATTAGCTGTAGGGATTAGGGGATAATGTGTCATTAGCTGTAGTGTTTAGGGGATAATGTGTCATTAACTGTAGTGTTTAGGGGATAATGTGTCATTATCTGTAGGGTTTAGGGGATAATGTATCAATAGCTGTAGGGATTAGGGGATAATGTGTCAATAGCTTCACATTGCCATCTGGTGGTCTATGTAGAGTTCTATATAGCTCTCTCCTATTACATTCTTTCAGATTAGCTAAGGGGGAAACAGTGTGGACGGAAGGAAATGCTTTTTCCACGATAGGAGCCCCCCCCGCCAGTTTTATAGGATAGAGGTCTAACAGTCATCTAGCATGTTGGCTCCTACCTGACAATAGGAACTAGGCCTGAACTGTTCCAGTGAATCCAGTTGTTGTTGTCACACATCATGTTAATGTGTGTCCCAAATGCCAGTTACTAATAGGTTAAATACCTATCCAGGT
This sequence comes from Oncorhynchus nerka, assembly GCF_034236695.1. Lineage (NCBI taxonomy): Eukaryota > Metazoa > Chordata > Actinopteri > Salmoniformes > Salmonidae > Oncorhynchus > Oncorhynchus nerka. The sequence continues at coordinate 14,516,512 of NC_088420.1, read as the reverse complement.
TTAAATAGATCTTGCAGGCGTCTGCAATGTAGTCGGCCAGGAACGCTCCCATTCTCTTCTTTTACACTACTGGGGTGGTGACCTGTTCAATAACAACAAGGTGAGGCACGTGTGCATCCCATGTAGTGCACTACATAGAGAATAGGGTGCCTTATGGGACAGGTTCAAGGTGAAACACAATAATGCAAGACATGTGATGATGTCCAGATAGATTGAGAAGAGAAACAACCTCCCTATTTTACATCTCAGCTTCTGCTACAGCAGGAAGTCAAATCATCTCTATTAGGGCTACTGGTGAGCATTCTAAACAATCAATCATATCATGAAAACATGCACAGAAACAATTAAGATAGATTAACAACAATCCCAAGAGCAATATTTATTAATGAAGAGTTGTTCAATAAACAGGAATATCATCAAAACATGCTCTTAATGCTCCTAAATTATTTAGCAAAAAAAAACTGCTTTCAATTCATCAAGTTACAGGGTCTGTAATTATCCTCATAAAAAGCAGTTGCCAAAGTAAATATGAACATTCGAGTTTCAATGTCACCTGCACAAGTACAGTGGAATGCATTTCTTGCAGGCGCTTAACCCAACGCAGTAGTCCATATTAATGTATTATTACAAATAACATAAGGTGGAACAAAAAACAAGAACACCAGAAAGTAAGAAGCTGCACTATATACAGGGTCAGTTCCACTACCATCTTAACAATGTACAGGGATACTGGAGTGATAGAGGTAGATGTGTATAGGGGTAAGGTGACTATATACAGGGTCAGTTCCACTACCATATTAACAATGTTCAGGGATACTGGAGTGATAGAGGTAGATGTGTATAGGGGTAAGGTGACTATATACAGGGTCAGTTCCACTACCATATTAACAATGTACAGGGATACTGGAGTGATAGAGGTAGATGTGTATAGGGGTAAGGTGACTATATACAGGGTCAGTTCCACTACCATCTTAACAATGTACAGGGATACTGGAGTGGTAGAGGTAGATGTGTATAGGGGTAAGGTGACTATATACAGGGTCAGTTCCACTACCATATTAACAATGTACAGGGATACTGGAGTGGTAGAGGTAGATGTGTATAGGGGTAAGGTGACTATATACAGGGTCAGTTCCACTACCATCTTAACAATGTACAGGGATACTGGAGTGGTAGAGGTAGATGTGTATAGGGGTAAGGTGACTATATACAGGGTCAGTTCCACTACCATATTAACAATGTACAGGGATACTGGAGTGGTAGAGGTAGATGTGTATAGGGGTAAGGTGACTATATACAGGGTCAGTTCCACTACCATCTTAACAATGTACAGGGATACTGGAGTGATAGAGGTAGATGTGTATAGGGGTAAGGTGACTATATACAGGGTCAGTTCCACTACCATCTTAACAATGTACAGGGATACTGGAGTGATAGAGGTAGATGTGTATAGGGGTAAGGTGACTATATACAGGGTCAGTTCCACTACCATATTAACAATGTTCAGGGATACTGGAGTGATAGAGGTAGATGTGTATAGGGGTAAGGTGACTATATACAGGGTCAGTTCCACTACCATATTAACAATGTACAGGGATACTGGAGTGATAGAGGTAGATGTGTATAGGGGTAAGGTGACTATATACAGGGTCAGTTCCACTACCATCTTAACAATGTACAGGGATACTGGAGTGGTAGAGGTAGATGTGTATAGGGGTAAGGTGACTATATACAGGGTCAGTTCCACTACCATATTAACAATGTACAGGGATACTGGAGTGGTAGAGGTAGATGTGTATAGGGGTAAGGTGACTATATACAGGGTCAGTTCCACTACCATCTTAACAATGTACAGGGATACTGGAGTGGTAGAGGTAGATGTGTATAGGGGTAAGGTGACTATATACAGGGTCAGTTCCACTACCATATTAACAATGTACAGGGATACTGGAGTGGTAGAGGTAGATGTGTATAGGGGTAAGGTGACTATATACAGGGTCAGTTCCACTACCATCTTAACAATGTACAGGGATACTGGAGTGATAGAGGTAGATGTGTATAGGGGTAAGGTGACTATATACAGGGTCAGTTCCACTACCATCTTAACAATGTACAGGGATACTGGAGTGATAGAGGTAGATGTGTATAGGGGTAAGGTGACTATATACAGGGTCAGTGCCATCTTAACAATGTTCAGGGATACTGGAGTGATAGAGGTAGATGTGTATAGGGGTAAGGTGACTATATACAGGGTCAGTACCATCTTAACAATGTTCAGGGATACTGGAGTGATAGAGGTAGATGTGTATAGGGGTAAGGTGACTATATACAGGGTCAGTACCATATTAACAATGTGCAGGGATACTGGAGTGATAGAGGTAGATGTGTAGAGGGGTAAGGTGACTATATACAGGGTCAGTACCACTACCATATTAACAATGTTCAGGGATACTGGAGTGATAGAGGTAGATGTGTATAGGGGTAAGGTGACTAAATACAGGGTCAGGTCCAGTACCATATTAACAATGTGCAGGGATACTGGAGTGGTAGAGGTAGTAGATGTGTATAGGGGTAAGGTGACTAAATACAGGGTCAGTACCATATTAACAATGTGCAGGGATACTGGAGTGGTAGAGGTAGATGTGTAGAGGGGTAAGGTGACTAAATACAGGGTCAGTACCATATTAACAATGTGCAGGGATACTGGAGTGGTAGAGGTAGATGTGTATAGGGGTAAGGTGACTATATACAGGGTCAGTTCCACTACCATATTAACAATGTGCAGGGATACTGGAGTGATAGAGGTAGATGTGTATAGGGGTAAGGTGACTATATACAGGGTCAGTACCATATTAACAATGTGCAGGGATACTGGAGTGATAGAGGTAGATGTGTATAGGGGTAAGGTGACTAAATACAGGGTCAGTTCCATATTAACAATGTGCAGGGATACTGGAGTGATGGAGGTAGATGTGTACAGGGGTAAGGTGACTATATACAGGGTCAGTTCCACTACCATATTAACAATGTTCAGGGATACTGGAGTGATAGAGGTAGATGTGTAGAGGGGTAAGGTGACTATATACAGGGTCAGTTCCACTACCATATTAACAATGTTCAGGGATACTGGAGTGATAGAGGTAGATGTGTAGAGGGGTAAGGTGACTATATACAGGGTCAGTTCCACTACCATATTAACAATGTACAGGGATACTGGAGTAATAGAGGTAGATGTGTATAGGGGTAAGGTGACTATATACAGGGTCAGTACCATATTAACAATGTGCAGGGATACTGGAGTGATGGAGGTAGATGTGTACAGGGGTAAGGTGACTATATACAGGGTCAGTTCCACTACCATATTAACAATGTTCAGGGATACTGGAGTGGTAGAGGTAGATGTGTATAGGGGTAAGGTGACTAAATACAGGGTCAGTACCATATTAACAATGTGCAGGGATACTGGAGTGATAGAGTTAGATGTGTATAGGGGTAAGGTGACTATATACAGGGTCAGTTCCACTACCATCTTAACAATGTACAGGGATACTGGAGTGATAGAAGTAGATGTGTAGAGGGGTAAGGTGACTATATACAGGGTCAGTTCCATATTAACAATGTACAGGGATACTGGAGTGATGGAGGTAGATGTGTACAGGGGTAAGGTGACTATATACAGGGTCAGTTCCACTACCATGTTAACCTCTTACCTCTACCTGGGACGCTTGCGTCCCAACTAGAGCTCTGGAAATGCAAATGCGCTACGCTAAATGCTAATAGTATTAGTTAAAACTCAAAAGTTCATTAAAATACACATGCAGGGTATCAAATTAAAGCTACACTCGTTGTGAATCCAGGCAACAAGTCAGATTTTTAAAATGCTTTTCGGCGACAGCATGAGAAGCTATTATCTGATAGCATGCACCAATACACTACAACAGAAAAGCACAGCAGGGGACGTAAACAAAATAATTAGCATTTTGGCGTTACACAAACCGCACAATAAAATAGAAAACAGTCATTACCTTTCACCATCTTCTTTGTTGGCACTCCTAGATGTCCCATAAACACTATTGGGTCTTTATTTCGATTAAATCGGGCCATATAAAGCCAAGATATCGTTATATGTAGACTGTGTGATAAACGAAAAAAACAGAGATTTCACAACGTAACGTCATTTTTAAAATTCAAAAGTAGACGATAAACTTTCACAAAACACTTGAAATACGTTTGTAATGCTACTTTAGGTATTAGTAAACGTTAATAAGCGATAAAAATCATCCGTAGGCGATGTACATATCATTAGCTGTCGTCTTGGAAAAAATTTCAGGAGAGAGCTCTTCCGGAATGATCTGGGCGGAGACCGGAGGTACGTCGTGCCCCTCTTTCGGTTCAACCAAGAATCAAAGAGGATTAAATTCACAAGATACTCGACAACATGGGGATGCTGTGGGAGTTGAATGCTCGGTCTTATCTAATTCGGCTCACTGTTAACAATTGCGGTAGTGGCGCAAGGATATTTATTTCCATTTTCTGTGATCAGGTTTTCCTGCGCTTTCCGATGTAACGCACGTTATGTAATAGCCACAGTCGTGATTTAACCAGTTTTAAAAACGTCCGAGGGTTTCCTATACACACATTCTAACCATATGAACGTACTATATTCCTGGCATGAGTAGCAGGGCGCTGAAATGTTGCGCGATTTTTAACAAAATGTTCAAAAAAATAGAGGGTCGACTGAAGAGGTTAACAATGTGCAGGGACACTGGAGTGATAGAGGTAGATGTGTATAGGGGTAAGGTGACTATATACAGGGTCAGTACCATCTTAACAATGTTCAGGGATACTGGAGTGATAGAGGTAGGTGTGTATAGGGGTAAGGTGACTATATACAGGGTCAGGTCCAGTACCATCTTAACAATGTGCAGGGATACTGGAGTGGTAGAGGTAGATGTGTATAGGGGTAAGGAGACTATATACAGGGTCAGTTCCACTACCATCTTAACAATGTTCAGGGATACTGTAGTGTTACGGATACAGTTATCCTGTGTGTGTGTGTATCCTGTGTGTTTCTTTTCTCTCCTTCTCCCCTCACAGGTGAAAACCATCACTCCCCAATCAGTCAACAATCAATCATCAATCAGAAGACACACCTCCTCCTATTTCCTACCCTATCACAGTTCCTTCCCCATGGTTTAAAAACCCCATCATTTGTTTGCTCTGGAGCAATCTCTAGCTCAATCTCTCTGTAAATGCCATGTCTGTAGGTCTCTGTGTTTCACTCTCGCTTTGTGTCTTAACCTCTCTTTTGTTTAAACACCTCCATAGCACTTTGTCATCACCTGTGAGTATTGTTTTTGGTTATGGTGTTTGTTTGTTTGCTGGTGGGAAAAGGGGAAACCAAGACAAGTCGCCCATGGGCATACACTACCCGTAGGTGAACTTTGTTAAATACACTAGTTAGAACTGGGCGGACCACCCACTGTATTTTTGGTTAGTTAGTTAGCTGTTGTTAAAGTAGGCTAGTCTAGCTTAGGGGTGTTTTTGAATACTTATTGTTTCTTTCCTTGGGTCCAGCTCAGCCCCTTTTCCTGCTCCCCATTACCGTGTGTTTATAAATAAACCTGGAGTTTGACGGTAGATTTCTGTTGTCGTGGTTATTTCGTTCACACTTTTACTTTGTCACAATAATAATTTGCATGAGTTATGTTACGGGTCTCATTACCATCCCCCTAGACTGTCGGGCCATAAAAGGGATTCGTAACATGGAGTGATAGAGGTAGGTGTGTATAGGGGTAAGGTGACTATATACAGGGTCAGGTCCAGTACCATCTTAACAATGTGCAGGGATACTGGAGTGGTAGAGGTAGATGTGTATAGGGGTAAGGTGACTATATACAGGGTCAGTACCATATTAACAATGTTCAGGGATACTGGAGTGATAGAGGTAGATGTGTACAGGGGTAAGGTGACTATATACAGGGTCAGTTCCACTACCATCTTAACAATGTGCAGGGATACTGGAGTGATAGAGGTAGATGTGTATAGGGGTAAGGTGACTAAATACAGGGTCAGTTCCACTACCATATTAACAATGTGCAGGGATACTGGAGTGATAGAGGTAGATGTGTATAGGGGTAAGGTGACTATATACAGGGTCAGTTCCACTACCATCTTCACAATGTTCAGGGATACTGGAGTAAATGTAGATGTGTATAGGGGTAAGGTGACTATATACAGGGTCAGGTCCATATTAACAATGTACAGGGATACTGGAGTGGTAGAGGTAGATGTGTATAGGGGTAAGGTGACTATATACAGGGTCAGGTCCAGTACCATATTAACAATGTGCAGGGATACTGGAGTGATAGAGGTAGATGTGTATAGGGGTAAGGTGACTAAATACAGGGTCAGGTCCATATTAACAATGTGCAGGGATACTGGAGTGGTAGAGGTAGATGTGTATAGGGGTAAGGTGACTATATACAGGGTCAGGTCCATATTAACAATGTGCAGGGATACTGGAGTGGTAGAGGTAGATGTGTACAGGGGTAAGGTGACTATATACAGGGTCAGTTCCACTACCATATTAACAATGTGCAGGGATACTGGAGTGATAGAGGTAGATGTGTATAGGGTAAGGTGACTAAATACAGGGTCAGTACCATATTAACAATGTTCAGGGATACTGGAGTGATAGAGGTAGATGTGTACAGGGGTAAGGTGACTATATACAGGGTCAGTTCCACTACCATATTAACAATGTGCAGGGATACTGGAGTGATAGAGGTAGATGTGTATAGGGGTAAGGTGACTATATACAGGGTCAGTTCCACTACCATCTTAACAATGTTCAGGGATACTGGAGTGATAGAGGTAGATGTGTATAGGGGTAAGGTGACTATATACAGGGTCAGGTCCATATTAACAATGTTCAGGGATACTGGAGTGATAGAGGTAGATGTGTATAGGGGTAAGGTGACTATATACAGGGTCAGGTCCATATTAACAATGTGCAGGGATACTGGAGTGATAGCGGTAGATGTGTACAGGGGTAAGGTGACTATATACAGGGTCAGTTCCACTACCATATTAACAATGTGCAGGGATACTGGAGTGATAGAGGTAGATGTGTATAGGGGTAAGGTGACTAAATACAGGGTCAGTACCATATTAACAATGTTCAGGGATACTGGAGTGATAGAGGTAGATGTGTAGAGGGGTAAGGTGACTATGTACAGGGTCAGTTTCACTACCATATTAACAATGTGCAGGGATACTGGAGTGATAGAGGTAGATGTGTACAGGGGTAAGGTGACTATATACAGGGTCAGTTCCACTACCATCTTAACAATGTTCAGGGATACTGGAGTGGTAGAGGTAGATGTGTATAGGGGTAAGGTGACTATATACAGGGTCAGTTCCACTACCATCTTAACAATGTTCAGGGATACTGGAGTGATAGAGGTAGATGTGTATAGGGGTAAGGTGACTATATACAGGGTCAGGTCCATATTAACAATGTTCAGGGATACTGGAGTGATAGAGGTAGATGTGTATAGGGGTAAGGTGACTATATACAGGGTCAGGTCCATATTAACAATGTGCAGGGATACTGGAGTGATAGAGGTAGATGTGTATAGGGGTAAGGTGACTATATACAGGGTCAGTTCCACTACCATCTTAACAATGTTCAGGGATACTGGAGTGATAGAGGTAGATGTGTATAAGGGTAAGGTGACTATATACAGGGTCAGTTCCACTACCATCTTAACAATGTTCAGGGATACTAGAGTGATAGAGGTAGATGTGTATAAGGGTAAGGTGACTATATACAGGGTCAGTTCCACTACCATCTTAACAATGTTCAGGGATACTGGAGTGATAGAGGTAGATGTGTATAGGGGTAAGGTGACTATATACAGGGTCAGGTCCATATTAACAATGTTCAGGGATACTGGAGTGATAGAGGTAGATGTGTATAGGGGTAATTGACTATATACAGGGTCAGGTCCATATTAACAATGTGCAGGGATACTGGAGTGATAGAGGTAGATGTGTACAGGGGTAAGGTGACTATATACAGGGTCAGTTCCACTACCATATTAACAATGTGCAGGGATACTGGAGTGATAGAGGTAGATGTGTATAGGGGTAAGGTGACTAAATACAGGGTCAGTACCATATTAACAATGTTCAGGGATACTGGAGTGATAGAGGTAGATGTGTAGAGGGGTAAGGTGACTATGTACAGGGTCAGTTTCACTACCATATTAACAATGTGCAGGGATACTGGAGTGATAGAGGTAGATGTGTACAGGGGTAAGGTGACTATATACAGGGTCAGTTCCACTACCATCTTAACAATGTTCAGGGATACTGGAGTGGTAGAGGTAGATGTGTATAGGGGTAAGGTGACTATATACAGGGTCAGTTCCACTACCATCTTAACAATGTTCAGGGATACTGGAGTGATAGAGGTAGATGTGTATAGGGGTAAGGTGACTATATACAGGGTCAGGTCCATATTAACAATGTGCAGGGATACTGGAGTGATAGAGGTAGATGTGTATAGGGGTAAGGTGACTATATACAGGGTCAGTTCCACTACCATCTTAACAATGTTCAGGGATACTGGAGTGATAGAGGTAGATGTGTATAAGGGTAAGGTGACTATATACAGGGTCAGTTCCACTACCATCTTAACAATGTGCAGGGATACTGGAGTGATAGAGGTAGATGTGTATAGGGGTAAGGTGACTATATACAGGGTCAGTTCCACTACCATCTTAACAATGTTCAGGGATACTGGAGTGATAGAGGTAGATGTGTATAGGGGTAAGGTGACTAAATACAGGGTCAGGTCCATGTTAACAATGTGCAGGGATACTGGAGTGATAGAGGTAGATGTGTATAGGGGTAAGGTGACTAAATACAGGGTCAGTTCCACTACCATCTTAACAATGTTCAGGGATACTGGAGTGATAGAGGTAGATGTGTATAAGGGTAAGGTGACTATATACAGGGTCAGTTCCACTACCATCTTAACAATGTTCAGGGATACTAGAGTGATAGAGGTAGATGTGTATAAGGGTAAGGTGACTATATACAGGGTCAGTTCCACTACCATCTTAACAATGTTCAGGGATACTGGAGTGATAGAGGTAGATGTGTATAGGGGTAAGGTGACTATATACAGGGTCAGGTCCATATTAACAATGTTCAGGGATACTGGAGTGATAGAGGTAGATGTGTATAGGGGTAATTGACTATATACAGGGTCAGGTCCATATTAACAATGTGCAGGGATACTGGAGTGATAGAGGTAGATGTGTACAGGGGTAAGGTGACTATATACAGGGTCAGTTCCACTACCATATTAACAATGTGCAGGGATACTGGAGTGATAGAGGTAGATGTGTATAGGGGTAAGGTGACTAAATACAGGGTCAGTACCATATTAACAATGTTCAGGGATACTGGAGTGATAGAGGTAGATGTGTAGAGGGGTAAGGTGACTATGTACAGGGTCAGTTTCACTACCATATTAACAATGTGCAGGGATACTGGAGTGATAGAGGTAGATGTGTACAGGGGTAAGGTGACTATATACAGGGTCAGTTCCACTACCATCTTAACAATGTTCAGGGATACTGGAGTGGTAGAGGTAGATGTGTATAGGGGTAAGGTGACTATATACAGGGTCAGTTCCACTACCATCTTAACAATGTTCAGGGATACTGGAGTGATAGAGGTAGATGTGTATAGGGGTAAGGTGACTATATACAGGGTCAGGTCCATATTAACAATGTGCAGGGATACTGGAGTGATAGAGGTAGATGTGTATAGGGGTAAGGTGACTATGTACAGGGTCAGTTCCACTACCATCTTAACAATGTTCAGGGATACTGGAGTGATAGAGGTAGATGTGTATAAGGGTAAGGTGACTATATACAGGGTCAGTTCCACTACCATCTTAACAATGTGCAGGGATACTGGAGTGATAGAGGTAGATGTGTATAGGGGTAAGGTGACTATATACAGGGTCAGTTCCACTACCATCTTAACAATGTTCAGGGATACTGGAGTGATAGAGGTAGATGTGTATAGGGGTAAGGTGACTAAATACAGGGTCAGGTCCATGTTAACAATGTGCAGGGATACTGGAGTGGTAGAGGTAGATGTGTATAGGGGTAAGGTGACTAAATACAGGGTCAGGTCCATATTAACAATGTGCAGGGATACTGGAGTGGTAGAGGTAGATGTGTATAGGGGTAAGGTGACTAAATACAGGGTCAGGTCCATATTAACAATGTGCAGGGATACTGGAGTGATAGAGGTAGATGTGTAGAGGGGTAAGGTGACTATATACAGGGTCAGTTCCAGTACCATATTAACAATGTGCAGGGATACTGGAGTGATAGAGGTAGATGTGTATAGGGGTAAGGTGACTATATACAGGGTCAGTTCCACTACCATATTAACAATGTGCAGGGATACTGGAGTGATAGAGGTAGATGTGTATAGGGGTAAGGTGACTAAATACAGGGTCAGTTCCATATTAACAATGTGCAGGGATACTGGAGTGATAGAGGTAGATGTGTATAGGGGTAAGGTGACTATATACAGGGTCCGTTCCACTACCATATTAACAATGTTCAGGGATACTGGAGTAAATGTAGATGTGTATAGGGGTAAGGTGACTAAATACAGGGTCAGTACCATATTAACAATGTGCAGGGATACTGGAGTGATAGAGGTAGATGTGTACAGGGGTAAGGTGACTATATACAGGGTCAGTTCCACTACCATCTTAACAATGTACAGGGATACTGGAGTGAATGTAGATGTGTATAGGGGTAAGGTGACTAAATACAGGGTCAGTACCATATTAACAATGTACAGGGATACTGGAGTGATAGAGGTAGATGTGTATAGGGGTAAGGTGACTAAATACAGGGTCAGTACCATATTAACAATGTGCAGGGATACTGGAGTGATAGAGGTAGATGTGTATAGGGGTAAGGTGACTAAATACAGGGTCAGGTCCATATTAACAATGTGCAGGGATACTGGAGTGATAGAGGTAGATGTGTAGAGGGGTAAGGTGACTAAATACAGGGTCAGGTCCATATTAACAATGTGCAGGGATACTGGAGTGATAGAGGTAGATGTGTATAGGGGTAAGGTGACTATATACAGGGTCAGTTCCACTACCATATTAACAATGTGCAGGGATACTGGAGTGATAGAGGTAGATGTGTATAGGGGTAAGGTGACTAAATACAGGGTCAGGTCCATATTAACAATGTGCAGGGATACTGGAGTGGTAGAGGTAGATGTGTATAGGGGTAAGGTGACTATATACAGGGTCAGTTCCACTACCATATTAACAATGTGCAGGGATACTGGAGTGATAGAGGTAGATGTGTATAGGGGTAAGGTGACTATATACAGGGTCCGTTCCACTACCATATTAACAATGTTCAGGGATACTGGAGTAAATGTAGATGTGTATAGGGGTAAGGTGACTAAATACAGGGTCAGTACCATCTTAACAATGTGCAGGGATACTGGAGTGATAGAGGTAGATGTGTATAGGGGTAAGGTGACTATATACAGGGTCAGTTCCATATTAACAATGTACAGGGATACTGGAGTGTTAGAGGTAGATGTGTATAGGGGTCAGGTGACTATATACAGGGTCAGGTCAATATTAACAATGTACAGGGATACTGGAGTGGTAGAGGTAGATGTGTATAGGGGTAAGGTGACTATATACAGGGTCAGGTCCATATTAACAATGTACAGGGATACTGGAGTGGTAGAGGTAGATGTGTATAGGGGTAAGGTGACTAAATACAGGGTCAGGTCCATATTAACAATGTACAGGGATACTGGAGTGGTAGAGGTAGATGTGTATAGGGGTAAGGTGACTATATACAGGGTCAGTTCCACTACCATATTAACAATGTGCAGGGATACTGGAGTGATAGAGGTAGATGTGTATAGGGGTAAGGTGACTAAATACAGGGTCAGTTCCACTACCATATTAACAATGTTCAGGGATACTGGAGTGATAGAGGTAGATGTGTATAGGGGTAAGGTGACTATATACAGGGTCAGGTCCAGTACCATATTAACAATGTGCAGGGATACTGGAGTGATAGAGGTAGATGTGTATAGGGGTAAGGTGACTATATACAGGGTCAGTTCCAATACCATCTTAACAATGTACAGGGATACTGGAGTGATAGAGGTAGATGTGTACAGGGGTAAGGTGACTATATACAGGGTCAGGTCCATATTAACAATGTACAGGGATACTGGAGTGGTAGAGGTAGATGTGTATAGGGGTAAGGTGACTAAATACAGGGTCAGGTCCATATTAACAATGTACAGGGATACTGGAGTGGTAGAGGTAGATGTGTATAGGGGTAAGGTGACTATATACAGGGTCAGTTCCACTACCATATTAACAATGTGCAGGGATACTGGAGTGATAGAGGTAGATGTGTATAGGGGTAAGGTGACTAAATACAGGGTCAGTTCCACTACCATATTAACAATGTTCAGGGATACTGGAGTGATAGAGGTAGATGTGTATAGGGGTAAGGTGACTATATACAGGGTCAGGTCCAGTACCATATTAACAATGTGCAGGGATACTGGAGTGATAGAGGTAGATGTGTATAGGGGTAAGGTGACTATATACAGGGTCAGTTCCAATACCATCTTAACAATGTACAGGGATACTGGAGTGATAGAGGTAGATGTGTACAGGGTAAGGTGACTAAATACAGGGTCAGTTCCATATTAACAATGTTCAGGGATACTGGAGTGATAGAGGTAGATGTGTAGAGGGGTAAGGTGACTATATACAGGGTCAGGTCCATATTAACAATGTTCAGGGATACTGGAGTGGTAGAGGTAGATGTGTATAGGGGTAAGGTGACTATATACAGGGTCAGTTCCACTACCATATTAACAATGTGCAGGGATACTGGAGTGATAGAGGTAGATGTGTATAGGGGTAAGGTGACTAAATACAGGGTCAGGTCCATATTAACAATGTGCAGGGATACTGGAGTGATAGAGGTAGATGTGTATAGGGGTAAGGTGACTATATACAGGGTCAGGTCCAGTACCATCTTAACAATGTGCAGGGATACTGGAGTGATAGAGGTAGATGTGTATAGGGGTAAGGTGACTATATACAGGGTCAGGTCCAGTACCATCTTAACAATGTGCAGGGATACTGGAGTGATAGAGGTAGATGTGTACAGGGGTAAGGCGACTATATACAGGGTCAGGTCCAGTACCATGTTAACAATGTGCAGGGATACTGGAGTGATAGAGGTAGATGTGTATAGGGGTAAGGCGACTATATACAGGGTCAGGTCCAGTACCATGTTAACAATGTGCAGGGATACTGGAGTGATAGAGGTAGATGTGTATAGGGGTAAGGTGACTATATACAGGGTCAGGTCCATATTAACAATGTTCAGGGATACTGGAGTGGTAGAGGTAGATGTGTATAGGGGTAAGGTGACTATATACAGGGTCAGTTCCACTACCATATTAACAATGTGCAGGGATACTGGAGTGATAGAGGTAGATGTGTATAGGGGTAAGGTGACTAAATACAGGGTCAGTTCCACTACCATCTTAACAATTTAACATTTACATTTAAGTCATTTAGCAGACGCTCTTATCCAGAGCGACTTACAAATTGGTGCGTTCACCTTAAGACATCCAGTGGAACAGCCACTTTACAATAGTGCATCTAAATCTAGTAAGGGGGTGAGAAGGATTACTTTATCCTATCCTAGGTATTCCTGAAAGAGGTGGGGTTTCAGGTGTCTCCGGAAGGTGGTGATTGACTCTGCTGTCCTGGCGTCGTGAGGGAGTTTGTTCCACCATTGGGGGCCAGAGCAGCGAACAGTTTTGACTGGGCTGAGCGGGAACTGTACTTCCTCAGTGGTAGGGAGGCGAGCAGGCCAGAGGTGGATGAACGCAGTGCCCTTGTTTGGGTGTAGGGCCTGATCAGAGCCTGGAGGTACTGAGGTGCCGTTCCCCTCACAGCTCCGTAGGCAAGCACCATGGTCTTGTAGCGGATGCGAGCTTCAACTGGAAGCCAGTGGAGAGAGCGGAGGAGCGGGGTGACGTGAGAGAACTTGGGAAGGTTGAACACCAGACGGGCTGCGGCGTTCTGGATGAGTTGTAGGGGTTTAATGGCACAGGCAGGGAGCCCAGCCAACAGCGAGTTGCAGTGTTCAGGGATACTGGAGTGATAGAGGTAGATGTGTATAGGGGTAAGGTGACTATATACAGGGTCAGTTCCACTACCATCTTAACAATGTTCAGGGATACTGGAGTGATAGAGGTAGATGTGTATAGGGGTAAGGTGACTATATACAGGGTCAGTACCATATTAACAATGTGCAGGGATACTGGAGTGATAGAGGTAGATGTGTATAGGGGTAAGGTGACTATATACAGGGTCAGTTCCACTACCATATTAACAATGTTCAGGGATACTGGAGTGATAGAGGTAGATGTGTATAGGGGTAAGGTGACTATATACAGGGTCAGTTCCACTACCATATTAACAATGTTCATGGATACTGGAGTGGTAGAGGTAGATGTGTATAGGGGTAAGGTGACTATATACAGGGTCAGTTCCACTACCATATTAACAATGTTCAGGGATACTGGAGTGGTAGAGGTAGATGTGTATATGGGTAAGGTGACTAAATACAGGGTCAGTTCCAATACCATCTTAACAATGTTCTGTTGCTCTGTTGTTCTGTTGCTGTGTTGCTCTGTTGTTCTGTTGTTCTGTTGCTGTCTTGTTATGTTGCTCTGTTGTTCTGTTGCTGTGTTGCTCTGTTGTTCTGTTGCTGTGTTGCTGTGTTGTTCTGTTGCTGTGTTGTTCTGTTGCTGTGTTGCTGTGTTGTTCTGTTGCTGTGTTGTTCTGTTGCTCTGTTGTTCTGTTGCTGTGTTGTTCTGTTGTTCTGTTGCTGTCTTGTTCTGTTGCTCTGTTGTTCTGTTGCTGTGTTGCTATGTTGTTCTGTTGCTGTGTTGCTGTGTTGTTCTGTTGCTCTGTTGTTCTGTTGCTGTGTTGCTGTGTTGCTCTGTTGCTCTGTTGTTCTGTTGCTGTGTTGCTCTGTTGTTCTGTTGTTCTGTTGCTGTCTTGTTCTGTTGCTCTGTTGTTCTGTTGTTCTGTTGCTGTGTTGCTGTGTTGCTGTGTTGTTCTGTTGCTCTGTTGTTCTGTTGCTGTGTTGCTCTGTTGCTCTGTTGTTTTGTTGGTCCTGGCAAAAGTTGGGATTGCTGACTTGTAGAGGTGAACCTGGTCATAAAGGCTGTTCAGGTCCAGGGAGGATTGGTGGGCCAGTCCCGGGAAATGCTTGCATTCACCCGCTGTATGGTGGCAAGGTGAATGTATTTTCGTGGTAGCAGGGAAAAGATAGCCACTTGTGTATTCGGGAAAGTGGAAGAAGCTATTTCAATCACTCCCTTGAGTGCTGTGGCCACCCTTTCCTGCTGAGCCCTCAAGTCGTTTGTGCCCCAGTGAATTATGATGAGGCTTGGGCACCTAGTCTGTCCTCTGACAACAGCTCCAGGGCAACTCAATTCAATTCAATGTAAGGGGCTTTATTGACATGGGAAACATACGCTAACATTGCCAAAACAAGTTATGCTGCTATGCTTTATCTTGGTCAGGTCGCAGTTGTAAATGAGAATAGTAAACATCACACTCACAGAAGTTCCAAAAGAATAAAGACATTTCAAATGTCATCTCTCTCTCTCTCTCTCTCTCTCTCTGTGTGTGTTGATCAGATACTGAATCCTCCACTAGATGTCACTACTTAGCCGTACTGTACTGCTATTCATACAGTATCTCTTATTGTCGTCAACTAATAACCATATATGTTAGTCATTTAGGTCTACCGCCATTTCTAAAAAATGTATATACATATATATTTTATTTTTATTTTGTTATATGCTCCAATAAGGTCTATTCACATCAAGATGATTATATATCCAATTATTATTTTATTTTAAGCAGCATGTGCGATCATGCTTAGGCCAATTCAATAGGCATAGGCCTATAGAGTTATATTAATTCATTTTACTAATCACATGCATGCTTTTATTGAGGTAATTATTGACAATTTGAATGGAGGTGAATAGGGCTTTGTAATGCTTTGTAATGCTTTGTAATGCTTTGTAATGCTTTGCTCACACAGGCTGTCTTTTTTATTCATCTTTATGAAATAATCAACTCTTGTTATATTTCCGTTTTATGCTTTGCTTAAAAATAATGTAATTATACATACATCAGAATGTAGACACGAGGTAGCCTACATTTCAATGACATTTAATGTTGGCCTATGCCTATAGAACGAACAATACGCATGGGCCTTTTCCTTGGGACCTGCCCATCTTCTGCTGTTACGTTAACTTCTAAGCACATCAGTTTGCTCACCCGTAAAACGACTCTCCACGATCGATATCTTCACATCCCACCTACCTTTCGTCCCCGGACAGTCATGCTTGCATTGGTGCGGACAGAGACGCATTGACTCGGATACTGCCGACTCAGTGGATGAATCAGATGTCAGTCAAAGGGAAGATGTTGAGAAATGACACATAGAAAATACTTTAAAATGTATTTTGGAAGCGGAGAGGATGCGGTTGGTTAAGTAAGACACGCTTTTCTCCGCATTTGGCGGAAGATGCTGATGTGGAGTCTACATCTTCTTCCTTTTGACGGCGTATAAGGTAGGTGTCATCAAGAGAATGAAGATCTCTCACTTCTTGCATATTTTGTATTTATCGTCACTAAATATTCCATGTTATTTGGTAATTCGGGAAGAACGTGCGTAAAAACAACATATGTTCAAGTTTAGGAGATGGTTTGATGTGTCTTCAAATTTAAAAAAGGGATATGTGTATTTCTCTCCCCGACACAGGTAATTGTGAACACAGATAATGCACACCGGGAACACTGAAATTCCAATGCAGAAATCCTCAGCACTTTTCGGAATGGTGAGTCACCGCCAAACCCCAGTGTATTCAGACTTCACCGGGCTGACTCTCTCCATGTACAGCAGTAAGTCAGACTTCTGCGCCAGACGCATCGGGAACGATGGTTTTGGAACCCAGACCTGCCGGAGCCCACATCTCAACCCCAGTCACTGTCCGAGTCCGAAGCGGCTCACCACGCCAGAGGAGCGCTATGGCTCTCAAGAGAAAGGCCATCTGACAGCCAAAGCTACCCGCGCGTGTTTCTCTCTCTCCCCGGAACAAGGTAAAGCTAAACCTATGATTTAACGCGCTCATTGACGCTACTCTGTATCACAGAATGCATTTTAATAATATCTAGATGTTTATAGAAACCATACTTTCATATGCGTTCTAAATCTAAATGTATCACACCAATATTGGGGAAAGGAGTAACACAATTACTAACATAATTTGCTAATATTTATGAGAACAGGAAAACAATTTTTTAGATTTGTATCAATTAGATCCTCTTATTGTCATTCCTTCCAGTCCTCTGATAATATTTTCAATTATGCCACATATCCATCCGTTTACTGTGAAATGGTGCCAGTTTCTATCTATTTGGCTACATATGGCATCCTTAAGTGCACTGTCGTCTTCATATTTGATCCAGATGTACTGTATATTTAGTTGACAGATCCTGTGTTTGCAGTTGTGGATTCTACTGTTGTTAACCCCCTCGTTCATTAAGTGCCAATGTCACTGATGTATAGACCTGGTCTTAATAAAGAGCATCACAATGAAAGTCATCTCAGTGACACAAAGTGCAGCCACGTGAAGTGGTATATGTGGAGTACCTGGCAGAGAATGGAGCACTTTGACTTCCACTCTATGGATTATCAACCGATGGGACTGCAGTGATTTTAGAGGAAGTGCCAAGTTCTCATTGAGGAGGACAGGTGAGGACGTCTCTGGAGTTTATGAGTGGATAACATTTATTAAGCTGTTATAGATCACACTTTTGGTTAGGTACAAACCAACTTTATTAGAAACTTTATATTTGTAAATAATTTATGTATCCTATTAGCACAAGTTTGTAAATTAATGAGTAAATATTTTTAATAAATTGATTTTAAGAGTAAATGTCCTTTGGTGAATTACCTCAACCACATGAGGTAGTTTCATTTCAACCTCAGCCTTACTGAAAGTAAACATTCCTCGAGGCTTTTCTATAATCTCATTTGTAACCTCCTCACTCAGGTTTATAGAGGAGCATAAATTTTCTTCTACATTTTTTGTGTTGGCTACTGGTATGAAAGCAGTTGTACTTCATAAAGTAGAAGTGGTATGTAACCTTGTCTGGGACCCCAATACTTAGCTCCTATATCTAAAGCCTAAGTTGTAGCTGTCAGCTAACATGACGATGGTGAGTTGTGCAGACAGTCTGATACTCTTCAGTTCATTACACATGCATACTGTTTGTCTCAGAGCTACAGCCCACATATAGTATTATTTGTACTGTATGTCATATGTTGAAGAAGGCCTTTCTATTGTTGAAAATTATAGACATTTTCAAATGATATTATTTTGTTTGATATTCCCATTTATTTAATCATAAATATTTGTTTTCCTTCACTGTGAATCCTGCCCTGGCCTTGACTAGTCTGCAGCCCCTTTCAAACCCAATGATTGTCTGCTTGTCTGGAATCAACCGTCATACACAGTTGAAGTCGGAAGTTTACATAGACCTTAGCCAAATACATTTAAATTCAGTTTTTCACAATTCCTGACATTTAATCTCAATAAAAATTCCTGTTTTAGGTCAGTTAGGATCACCACTTTATTTTAAGAATGGGAAATGTCAGAATAATATTAGAGATAATTATTTCTTTCGGATTTTATTTCTTTCATCACATTTCCAGTGGGTCAGAAGTTTACATACACTCAATTAGTATTTGGTAGCATTGCATTTAAATTATTTAACTTGGGTCAAACGTTCCGGGTAGCCTTCCACAAGCTTTCCACAATAAATTGGGTGAATTTTTTGGCCCATTCCTCCTAACAGAGTTGGTGTAACTGAGTCAGGTTTGTAGGCCTCCTTGCTCGCACACGCTTTTCAGTTCTGCCCACAAATTTTCTCTGGGGATTGAGGTCAGGGCTTTGTGATGGCCTCTCCAATACCTTGACTTTGATGTCCTTAAGCCATTTTTCCCCAACTTTGGAAGTATTCTTGGGGTCATTGTCCATTTGAAAGACCCATTTGCGACCAAGCTTTAACTTCCTGACTGATGTCTTGAGATGTTGCTTCAATATATCCACATCATTTTTCTTCCTAATGATGCCATCTATTTTGTGAAGTTTACCAGTCCCTCCTGCAGCAAAGCACACCCACAACATGATGCTGCCACCCCCGTGCTTCATGGATGGGATGGTGTTCTTCGGCTTGCAAGCCTCCCCCTTTTTCCTCCAAACATAACGATGGTCATTATGGCCAAACAGTTCTATTTTTGTTTCATCAGACCAGAGGACATTTCTCCAAAAAGTATGATCTTTGTCCCCATGTGCAGTTGCAAGTCGTAGTCTAACTTTTTATGGCGGTTTTGGAGCAGTGGCTTCTTCCTTGCTGAGCGGCCTTTCAGGTTATGTCGATTTAGGACTCGTTTTACTGTGGATATAGATACTTTTGTACCTGTTTCCTCCAGCATTTTCACAAGGTCATTTGCTGTTGTTCTGGGATTGATTTGCACTTTTCGTGCCAAAGTACTTTCATCTCTAGGAGACAGAACACGTCTTCTTCCTGAGCGGTATGACAGCTGTACTATTGTTTGTACAGATGAACGTGGTACCTTCAGGTGTTTGTAAATTGCTCCCAAGGATGAACCACACTTTTTTTCTGAGGTCTTGGCTGATCTATTTGGATTTTCCCATGATGTCAAGCAAAGAGGCACTGAGTTTGAAGGTAGGTATTGAAATACATCCACAGGTACACCTCCAATTGACTCAAATGATGTCAATTAGGCTATCAGAAGCTTCTAAAGCCATGACATCATTTTCTGGAATTTTCCAAGCTTTTTAAAGGCACAGTCAACTTAGTGTATGTAAACTTCTGACCCACTGGAATTGTGATATAGTGATTTATAAGTAAAATGACTTGTGTCATGCACAAGGTAGATGTCTTAACCGACTTGCCAAAACTATAGTTTGTTAACAAGAAATGTATGTGGGGGGAAAGCCTGTTCTACTTCATGCCTTTGTGACTGCCTCGGCTACTTTACATCCTGTTGAGAAGAGATGATAGTGTGTTGCTGTGCAGGAGAGAGAGGGAAAGAGGGTGGAGGTAATTACTCGCTCATGCTAATTTATGATGATACAAAATCCCACTTTTATATTAGCAATCATCTTTTCACAAAAAGAGTCTCAAAGGATTTGATTATTGTTTTTCCTGGCCAAACAGGAAACATATGTCTCCAAATGTGTCTCAGCGTTTATGAGGAGGACCGACTCTTCTGAGCTGAGCACCATTGTGCCCTCACCATCGTCCCAGACCAACATGAATCATGACATTGTCTGATTGATGCTTTTGAATTAGCTTTTTTGTTGTGAATGTGGGAATGCCATGATTACGGTCTGTGCAGATGAGTTTTCAGGAGATACATTTACAGGCCTTTTCTAATTTTCCTGAAAGTAATACATAGGACTGTTCAATGTTGTGCATTTAGAGATATTTATGAAAGGTAAACATGCCCAAAAAGTAATGCTCTTT
Source organism: Oncorhynchus nerka (assembly GCF_034236695.1). Taxonomy (NCBI): domain Eukaryota; kingdom Metazoa; phylum Chordata; class Actinopteri; order Salmoniformes; family Salmonidae; genus Oncorhynchus; species Oncorhynchus nerka. The sequence goes on along the minus strand of NC_088420.1, from coordinate 14,495,736 downwards.
TAGATTGTATATAACTAGAAAGGGTCATTTTCCTTAAGAAAAATGGTGTGCTTGCTTCAGCTGTCCAATGTTTGTTTGGCGGTGGAGGAATTAAAGATGTTTAATTGTTAGAGGCTTTAAAAATTGAGGCTAGCATAGTAGCAGAAGGCTAGCATAGTAGCAGAAGGCTAGCGTAGCAGCAGAAGGCTAGCGTAGCAGCATAAGGCTAGCGTAGCAGCATAAGGCTAGCGTAGCAGCAGAAGGCTAGCGTAGTATCAAATCAAATCAAATGTATTTATAGAGCCGTTTTTATATTAGCCAATGTCACAAAGTGCTGTACAGAAACCCAGCCTAAAACCCCAAACAGTAAGCAATGCAGATGTAGAAGCACAGTGGCTAGGAAAAACACCCTAGAAAGGCAGGAACCTAGGAAGAAACCTAGAGAGGAACCAGGCTCTAAGGGGTGGCCAGTCCTCTTTGGCTGTGCTGGGTGGAGATTATAACAGTACATGGCCAATATGTTCAAACGTTCATAGATGACCAGCAGGGTCAGATAATAATAATCACAGTGGTTGTAGAGAGTGTAACAGATCAGCACCTCAGGAGTAAATGTCAGTTGGCTTTTCATAGCCGATCATTCAGAGTTAGACAGCAGGTGCGGTAGAGAGAGAGAGTCGAAAACAGCAGGTCCGGGACAGGGTAGCACGTCCTGTAAACAGATCAGTGTTCCATAGCCGCAGGCAGAACAGTAGAAACTGGAGCAGCAGCACGACCAGGTGGACTGGGGACACCAAGGAGTCATCAGCCCAGGTAGTGCTGAGGCATGGTCCTATAGTGCTCAGGTCCTCCTAGAGAAGAGAGGATGAGAGAGAGAAAAATAGAGAGACAGAGAGAGAGAGAGAATTAGAGGAAGCATACTTAAATTCACACAGGACAGTAGAAGAAGTACTGACTGTATTATCAATAGTAGCGGAATAAACTCAGCAAAAAAAGAAACGTTGTCAACTGCTTTTATTTTCAGCAAACTCAACATGTGTAAGTATTTGTATGAACAAAACAAGATTCAACAACTGAGTCATAAACTGAACAAGTTCCACAGACATGTGACTAACAGAAATGGAATAATGTGTCCCTGAACAAAGGGGGGGGGAGGGTAACAGTAACAGTCAGAAAGTAACAGTAACAGTCGGTATCACAAGTAACAGTCAGTATCTGGTGTGGCCACCAGCTGCATTAAGTACTGCAGTGCATCTCCTCATGGACTGCTCCAGATTTGTCAGTTCTTGCTTTGAGATGTTACCCCACTCTTCCACCAAGGCACCTGCAAGTTCCCGGACCTTCTTTTGGGGAATGGCCCTAGCCCTTACCCTCTGATCCAACAGGTCCCAGACGTGCTCAATGGGATTGAGATCCGGGCTCTTCGCTGGCCATGCAAGAACACTGACATTCCTGTCTTGCAGGAAATCACACACAGATCGAGCTGTATGGCTGGTGGCATTGTCATGCTGGAGGGTCATGTCAGGATGAACCTGCAGGAAGGGTACCATATGAGGGAGGAGGATGTCTTCCCTGTAACGCACAGTGTTGAGATTGCCTGCAATGACGACAAGCTCAGTCCGATGATGCTGTGACACACCGCCCCCAGACCATGGCGGACCCTCCACCTCCAAATCAATCCCGCTCCAGAGTACAGGCCTCATTCCTTCGATGATAAATGCGAATCCAACCATCACCCCTGGTGAGACAAAACTGCAACTCGTCAGTGAAGAGCACTTTTTGTCCTGTCTGGTCCAGCGACGGTGGGTTTGTACCCATAGGCAACGTTGTTGCCGGTGATGTCTGGTGAGGACCTGCCTTTACAACAGGCCTACAAGCCCTCAATCAAGCCTCTCTCAGCCTATTGCAGACAGTCTGAGCACTGATGGAGGGATTGTGCATTCCTGGTGTAACTTCGGCAGTTGTTGTTGCCATCCTGTACCTGTCCTGCAGGTGTGATGTTCGGATGTACCGATCCTGTGCAGGTGTTGTTATATGTGGTCTGCCACTGAGAGGACGATCAGCTGTCCGTCCTGTCTCCCTGTAGCGATGTCTTAGGCGTCTCACAGTAATTTATTGCCCTGGCCACATCTGCAGTGCATTCCTGGTGTAACTCGGGCAGTTGCCCCTTTGCAGCATCAGCATACCTAAGGCACGTTCGCGCAGATCAGCAGGGACCCTGGGCATCTTTCTTTTGGTGTTTTTCAGAGTCAGTAGAAAGGCCTTTTAGTGTCCTAAGTTTTCATAACTGTGACCTTAATTGCCTACCGTCTGTAAGCTGTTCGACAGGTTCATGGTTCATGAATTGTTTATGGTTCATTGAACATACCTCTGTGATTGCCAACAACGGTTTTGCCACCAAGTACTAAGTCATGTTTTGCAGAGGGGTCAAATACTTATTTCCCTCATTCAAATGCAAATCCATTTCTAACATTTTTGACATGCGTTTTTCTGGATTTTTTTGTTGTTATTCTGTCTCTCACTGTTCAAATAAACCTACCATTAAAATTATAGACTGATAATTTCTTTGTCAGTGGGCAAACGTACAAAATCAGCAGGGGATCAAATGCTGTTTTCCCATCACTGTAGATAGATAGGAAGAATATATTAACTGACAAATGTGAGTTGATTTCTATAGATTTCTTTCCAGACAAAGGGTTTCCCTCACCAGAGTGTTATAAGAGGCAACACTGCGAGCCAACTGATACCATAACATATTTCCATGGCTTAAATTCTTCAGAGCCTAATGTAACCAAACTGTCACTTAATGGGGATTTAATCAGAGAGACCCTGTAACCAAACTGTCACTTAATGGGGATTTTGGTGCGTTCAATAGAGCCTAATGTAACCAAACTGTCACTTAATGGGGATTTAATCAGAGACCCTGCGATTGGTGCGTTCAATAGAGCCTAATGTAACCAAACTGTCACTTAATGGGGATTTAATCAGAGACCCTGCGATTGGTGCGTTCAATAGAGCCTAATGTAACCAAACTGTCACTTAATGGGGATTTAATCAGAGACCCTGCGATTGGTGCCTAATGTAACCAAACTGTCAATCAGAGCCTAATGTAACCAAACTGTCACTTAATGGGGATTTAATCAGAGACCCTGAGATGCCTGAGATTGGTGCATTCAATAGAGGATCACACATCAGGAAAGATCCATATGGGCACTCGAGGGGAGACCCAGAGTGAGTGTCAGTGTGATAGTGCCAGACCTGAACTGTGTTTGAACCAGTAGTGACTCCTTCCTCCCCACTAGCAAAATGGAATGGCCCAGCTGGATTTGATAATATATATGTCTTAGACTGAAGGCCTTATGTCATGAAAGCCGCTAACCGGGTTTGGGGACATTCCTAAGAAAATCTAACTTCAGTACGATGTCTTCTGTATTACACTTTTAGAAAATGAATTGTAATCCAAAAGTGATGATAATGTTAAATGTTCAAATATATATATATTTTATTATAGTCTCAGGGGGAAGAAAAGCCACAAGATTTGCATGATATTTAGAAACTTGAATAGAAATGTGTCCCAAATGACACCCCATGGGCCCTGGTCAAAACAAGTGCACTATATAAGGGATAGAGTGCCATTTAGAATGCACCCTACCTTGGCGCTACTGAACTGTAAATATCAGTGCCCACCAGCAAAGACAATACTTGTCTTGCAACACAGAAAAATATTCTCTTCACTGTACTGTTTAAATTCTTGTTTTTTTTTAAGCCTGTATATTTTACCTCATTTGATACTTTAGTAAAGTTTCTCCTGGCTAGGCCAATGTTGCAGGAGTTTCTATGGCAATGTCCCAAATGGCTCATGGGTCCTGGTCAAAAGTAGTGCACTATATAGGAAATAGGGTGCCATTTGGGATGTAGCCTATGAGCTTATTTGAGGAAAATGTTTGAATTAGAGCAGAGTGCTGGAGTCCCACGCTTTCTCAGATAAATGCAGTGGTCTGTCTGTTGATTCAGCTCGTGAAAAGATGAGTAATCGACTTTGAGCTATAACATTTCGCATTGCACGCACACATACGCATGCACGCACGCACGCACGCACACACACTCACACACACTCACACACACAATATTTGGTTACTCCATCACTCCGCATGAAGTGGCATTGGCACCCATGTTGAATTCCCAATAACTGACTTAGTTTCCTGTGTTTTTCCTAGCAGACGTTTGTGTCCCTTCGAATGAGGAGTAATAATCTGAGTGTTTATGGGAGAAACAGCCAAACGTTCTCAACCTCACTTTTGTTTGCTACTGTATCATAGAACAGTGACGAACAGTGCTGTTCTACACTACCTCTGGATTCCTGCTCTCCTCTGGGATTGTCTCTAATGTAAGATGCCTGCGTAGACAAACACCAAGGTTTTCTTTCAAATGACACTCTTTCCCCTGTACAGTGCACTTCTTTTGACCGAGGCCCATTGGCCCAAGTTCTGTTGTGAATGCTGCGTCTGCATTAAACATGAAGATGCACACACAGACACAGATACACACACCGCTGACTCCTTTCCCCAGGATTCCCAACTTCAGCCCACGTCTCTCCCTGTGTGTGACTCGCATGACCTCATCCGTGAGGCATGGATAAATGTGACGGTGCTGGGTTGGACGTTGGTTGGAGGAGTATAATGTTTGCAGCATGTTCCCTTGATTCATGAAGCCGGAGTTGATGATGGCTTTGTTGCGGTATTCCAGTAAAACCTCAGACTGACTTGAGAAAAGGAGAGGCGGGAATGTTCACTGATGGAATGAGAGCACTTCCTTAGTCCTCAGAGAGAGAGAGAGATGACACAGACAGACAGACAGACAGACAGACAGACAGACAGACAGACAGACAGACAGACAGACAGACAGACAGACAGACAGACAGACAGACAGACAGACAGACAGACAGACAGACAGACAGACAGACAGACAGAGATAAAGGGAGAGAGAGATACACAGCTAACAGTACATAGCTAAAAATCTAATAACTTCTGATTTCAATTTTGTTTTCACTTACTTTGGCAATCTAAACATATGTTTCAGATGCCAATAAAGCCCCTTTTATTTGAATTGAATTGAGAGAGAGAAATAACTTTTAAAAGGTTTGTAATGAAGATGTAGTGAAACACTTTTTACTGTACGATTCATTTCCCAATAGCAGCAGTTCTCTCACCAAGGTTGTGTCTTTGTTCCGTGAGTGAACTAATACAGAATGTGTTGTCTTTTGGTGAATCCTCTCCTTAAAGTTGAAATGTTTTCATTCTTATTCCGTTAGTGTGGTATGACTCTGGCATGTCACACTAACCAAAGGCATCCTGACTTTCCAGAGCCAGAGCACTCTGCCAATGTAACCCCAACAGTCATTCTGAAAAAATATGATCTGGTTTGAATAAGTGTCGAGATATCTTTGGAATACCAGAGGAAATATGCTTTGGACCTCGGTTTAATCGAGGAAAAACAGCATTGGCTCAGATATGTCATCATAAAAGGTATTTTTAGCATGAACCTTGCCATGAGAATCATTTATACCGTTTTACCCACACTTTCCTCCTTTTTTTTCTTGATATGGCGGATTAAATTCCTCCTTTATGTGAAATGCATCTGATTGTTTTGCCTGAACTTCTTCGCTGACTCCTAGCTGAGATGAAAAGTGATTCACTCTCTTGCTCTCTCTCCCTCCCTCTCTCTCTCTCGCGCTCTCTCTGCCTTTCTCCCCCCTCTCTCTCTCTTGCTCTCTCTCTGCCTCTCTCTCTCTCTTTCTTGTGCTCTCTCTCCCTTTCTCTCCCTCTCTCTCTGCCTCTCCATCTCTCTAGCTCTCTCTCTTCTTCTCCTTCCTCTCTCTTTCTCCTCCTCTCTGCCCCCCCCGCCCCTCTCCCTCCTCTCTATGCCAGGGTAGGCATGCCACAGCTAACTACACATCCATAAAGCCTGTATTACTCATGCATTTTCAGACGGCAGCGACTGCGTCTGCCCGATCTCGCTGTGTATGACTTAGCTCACGGGTGGCTTTTTCATTTACATCAGGGCTGTGGCACTTGCTGTTCTTGGCTCACCGCTGTCTTGTTTCATCAAAGAAAAATCCGCTGGCAGTTGGATGGCTGTCCGCCGCTGTGCTGCCCTGGGCTGCGCTGCCCTGGGCTGCGCTGACATCCTGCCGCACAGCATTGTGGGACAGAGATGTGGCCATCAGGGCCTTGTTTCACTTGACCTTATACCCTCCTCCCTGGGACAAGTCATACAGAACCTGAAGAGTACTGTTGTTAGTTGGTGGTCGGCCTCAGTCTCTACTATTGAACATGGGGCTTTGTAAACTGCTGCTAGTGCTGCTCTTGTGCCCCAGAATTAGCCTCTATACAGCCTAAGCTTTACCTGCAGTTACTGGTACTGTATTGGCACATTTTACAGCAAGAAAAAGTATGGCCTGTAGCTTTTGAAGCCAAACCTATTGCCAAAAACAAGTGAGGAAAAAGAGCATATAGCTGCAAAACTGAACACAATCTCCATTCCAGTGTATAATACAGTAACTGTACAGACTCTCTTGTGGTTAGTGTCTGAAACCAACGGCCCTGGTTTTTACAAGGCTGGGCATGTCACCGACTAAGCCATGCAGGCTTCATCTGAGTGGTCAAAAACAGAACATGATTCTTCCAGAGCTGTTTTATGCCTTCATTAGTGAAGGGGAGAAATTAGCCAAAAGGCTCAATTTGATCCTCTCTGTTGTTCGTCTGTGCGTCGGTGCCAGGGAGCTGCCATGGGGCAGTGCCCACTAAGCGGACAACGCAATTGGCTGGCCCGGCCCCAGAGGACTATGAAAGACATTATAAAGTCTAATAGTGCAGTTTATATATTTTATTACTGCTCGTTAATAAAAGCCCAGCGTTCTATAATAATTAGTTATTCTCTAGTCCTTGGCAATCCAATCCAGTCTTCCTGCAACATTAAATGACACTCCCAAGCTTCTCCCTGCCTGAACTAATAACCGCACATGAGCAAGCACTGAATTAATTTTGTTTAGAGAAAAAACACTTTGCCTCTTTTGCAATGCTTGTGAATGATGTGGGCCATCATCCATCCTGAACCAGAGAAATATTGGTTTTATTACTTTACCTTGCTACTTTTGACTTGTACGTTCAGAAGACTGAAGATACAGTTACTGTATGGTCATATCCTTTATGTAGAAACAGTTGACCTGTAATGAGTGACAGTGTCTTACCCTCATAAAAGAAGAAAATAAGCTTTAATTCTAACTGAACCCTGTACGTTTTCCTTCTTTACGGTCCTGTGCAGTGTGAGTATGACGTTTGAATCTCTGTTTTGTCCGTCTGTCAACATGTGTTTGGGGCAAAGGTTTTGGATGACTTTGTTGCTCTCTCCCGTTTAAGAACAGTGTAGTTCACTTTGACAAGTTGTTTGGGACCACACCAAGGCTACAACGGTGTCTCTGCCAAAGTGTCAATCCAACCCATGATGCTGCTGTATAAAGACAACAGGCTCTATTCTAATCAAAACGGGTTACAGGTCTCAGAGGAAAAACGAAAACAACATTATTCTCCAAGAGAGCATGTTTGAATTAATGTGATGCCCAGTTTCTATTCACTTCTTATAGTGGAGACTGGTTTATTTATTTAATGAATCCAAATGTAATCTTGCATTGCTCACTTCCTCGTAGTCTCGCAAGAGGAATTTTATTGTTTGACTTCCACCCGTTTTACTCATATAGAGTCCAATGGCAAGACTGTCACGTAAAATAGTAAAAGCTGGAATACTGAAAAGGTGTATAACTGTATGAAAGTGGAGTATAACTGAATAAAAGTAGAGTATAACTGTATAAAAGTAGAGTATAACTGTATGAAAGTAGAGTATAACTGTATGAAAGTGGAGTATAACTGTATGAAAGTGGAGTATAACTGTATAAAAGTGGAGTATAACTGTATAAAAGTAGAGTATAACTGTATGAAAGTGGTATAACTGTAAAAGTGAGTATAACTGTAAAATAACTGTATGAAAGTGGAGTATAACTGTATAAAAGTGGAGTATAAAAAGTGGAGTATAACTGTGAAATGTATAACTGTATGAAAGTGGAGTATAAAGTGGAGTATAACTGTATGAAAGTGGAGTATAACTGTATAAAAGTGGAGTATAACTGTATAAAAGTGGAGTATAACTGTATAAAAGTAGAGTATAACTGTATAAAAGTAGAGTATAACTGTATAAAAGTGGAGTATAACTGTATAAAAGTAGAGTATAACTGTATAAAAGTGGAGTATAACTGTATAAAAGTGGAGTATAACTGTATAAAAGTAGAGTATAACTGTATAGTATAACTGTATAAAAGTAGAAAGTATAACTATAACTGTGATAGTAGAGTATAACTGTATAGAAGTAGAGTATAACTGTATACAAGTGGAGTATAACTGTATGAAAGTGGAGTATAACTGTATAAAAGTGGAGTATAACTGTATAAAAGTAGAGTATAACTGTATAAAAGTGGAGTATAACTGTATAAAAGTAGAGTATAACTGTATAAAAGTGGAGTATAACTGTATAAAAGTAGAGTATAACTGTATAAAAGTGGAGTATAACTGTATAAAAGTAGAGTATAACTGTATAAAGTAGAGTATAACTGTATAAAAGTGGAGTATAACTGTATGAAAGTGGAGTATAACTGTATAAAAGTGGAGTAAGTCGCTCTGGATAAGAGCGTCTGCTAAATGACTTAAATGTAAAATGTAAAATGAGTATAACTGTATAAAAGTGGAGTATAACTGTATGAAAGTGGAGTATAACTGTATGAAAGTGGAGTATAACTGTATAAAAGTGGAGTATAACTGTATGATAACTGTATAAAAGGTATAAGTATAACTGTATAAAAGTGAGAGTATAACTGTATAAAAGTAGAGTATAACTGTATGAAAGTGGAGAGTATAACTGTATAAATAAAATGAAAGTAGAGTATAACTGTATAAGTATAACTGTATAAAAGTGGTATAAGTAAAGTAAGTGGAGTATAACTGTATAAAAGTGTAGTATAACTGTATAACTGTATAGAAGTAGAGTATAACTGTATAAAAGTGGAGTATAACTGTATAAAAGTGAGTATAACTGTATAAAAGTGGAGAGTATATAAAAGTGAGGTATAACTGTATAGAAGTAGAGTATAACTGTATAGAAGTAGAGTATAACTGTATAAAAGTAGAGTATAACTGTATAGAAGTAGAGTATAACTGTATAAAAGTGTAGTATAACTGTATAAAAGTGGAGTATAACTGTATGAAAGTGAGTGCAACTGGGAAGTGGGGTGACTGCCGGCTCTATCCAGGTTAATCGTCCAGTAGTGTTGAACTGGGACTGGGAGACAACTGGCAACCCGGCCAGATGAACACTGGGGTTGTGTCCCAAATGGCACCCTATTCCATATATAGTGCCCTATGGGCCCTGGTCAAAACTAGGCACTATAAAGGGAATAGCGTGCCTTTTGGGACGCATCCTGCGATGTTAATAAAGTTTGGGGGCTCCATGCCAATGCTGTAATCTTCTGGTAGGCTCTGGGTTATTTAGACATACTTCAATTAGATTTGAGACTCCGTACAGGAGGGTTAATATTGAAGTAGGGGAGAGATGCCACAACTTGATCATTTCCCACGATGGGATTCTGCCTCTTCATCTGCCTTAATGCTGTAGATTGTCTTCACTCTCCCATTTGTCTGGAACCCAGAGGAAGAGATTGGTTTTGTCCTAAATGGCAACCCCTTTCCCTGTATTGTATACTTCAAGGAATGGGATTCTATTTTGTACAGTCCGTACAAAGATTCTTAGAGATTCTCTTGTTTCCTCTTATTTTGGGTCTGCGTTATGCCAACATACACCTCCCAGAACAGGGCAAGTGATCCACTTTAAATAAGAAGGTTCTGATTCTGATGTCTGTCAGATGTTGTTTCTATGTTAGTGCTCTGTAGGCTTCTAACCAAACTCACTTGGGTGTTAAAACAAGACTGGAGATCATGACTTCGGATTTGTTTTGCTTTTACACCGACGTTGCCGACTTTTCTCCCGGCGATGTGGGCCGGATCTTACCCTCTGGAGTTGGAGACCACATCTCACAGACGAGCTGCGTTCTCATTCCAGAAGTTTCCACTGGAACAGGAGAGGCATCATCATATCACTCATCTGTTTGGCTCCCTCTACTTACTCTGTCTCAGTAAGGGAGGGCTCTAGGGCTGATGGTGCGTTTCTATGTCATCAATTTCTATCTGACACAACCTTCCCGGCCAATGGAAAATGTTTTATAAGGGATGAGTAAGATAAAAGCTGCTATATCATTCAACTTCTGTGATTGATATCGAAGATAAACTTCATATATGGTGAACCTCATTGGAATCCATGATGACGTCGTAGGGTTCTTGGTACCTATGTGTTTGGGTGGAGTTGCGTCACGCAGAGTAACCCTGTGTTGGTTTTGCATCACCTCCTCATTTACATGGTAAGCGTTTCCCCCAAGGCTCAGCAGTCCGTTTAAACTTTTTGAAAAAAGGTGCTATCTATAACCTAAAAGGGTTCTTCGGTTGTCTCCATAGGAGAACCCGTTGAAAAACCCTTTTTGGTTCCAGGTTGAACCCTCTTTGTTCCAAGTAGAACCCTTTTGGGTTCCGTGTAAAACCCTTTCCACAAATGGGGTCTATATGGAACGAAATAGGGTTCTCCTATGGGGACAGCCTGTCACGAGTCCGACCAAGGGTGGCTTCCCTTCCCGGTTCGTCGTCACCGGCCTATTAGCTGCCACTGATTGTCTTTCCTCTCCCTCCTTGTATGTTTATTGGTAGCACCTGTTTGTGAATGATTAGTTGGGCTTTATTAGACAGCCGGCCCGCCTGTTTGTTGTGCGGGATTAATTATTGTGACCTTCGGTTCTGTAGTAGTAGTGTTTGTTCCTGGTCGTATATTTCAGTTGTACATTTTTCGTCCCCTGTGTTTGGGGCCGTTATTGTTGTGAGCACCCTGTGGTGCGTTTGTGCATTAAAGAGCACAGCATTGCACTCTCTGTTTCCTGCGTCTGACTCCACACCCACGAGCGTTACACAGCCAAAGAACCTTTTGTTACCCTATTTTTCTCCTTAATGCAAACATCATGTAAGACACTTGGGATTTCTAAGGGGGTTACAATGTTGGCAGTTACAGGAGAGAGCTGGGTTTAACGTGTGTATGGAGCAGAGCTGTGGTAGGAACATGAGACAGACATGTACATGAATACCGAATGTGACCAGAGTGATGTGCGTGTAGTGTGTGTGTGTGTGTGTGTGTGTAATTCTGGACTGGTGTTGTGTGTGTGTGTGTGTGTGTGTGTGTGTGTGTGTGTGTGTGTGTGTGTGTGTGTAATTCTGGACTGGTTTGTGTGTGTGTGTGTGTGTGTGTGTGTGTGTGTAATTCTGGACTGGTTTTGTGTGTGTGTGTGTAATTCTGGACTGGTTTGTGTGTGTGTGTGTGTGTGTGTGTGTGTGTGTGTGTGTGTGTGTGTGTGTGTGTGTGTGTGTGTGTGTGTGTGCAATTCTGGACTGGTTTTGTGTGTGTGTGTGTCAACCACAGCCTTATATTGCCTCGTGTGTGTCTGTGTCTCTGTATTTCAGTGTGTGTGTGTGTGTGTGTGTGTGTGTGTGTAATTCTGGACTGGTTTGTGTGTGTGTGTGTGTGTGTGTGTGTGTGTGTGTGTAATTCTGGACTGGTTTGTGTGTGTGTGTGTGGGTGTGTGTGTGTGTGTGTGTGTGTGTGTGTGTGTGTGTGTAATTCTGGACTGGTTTGTGTGTGTGTGTGTGTCAACCACAGCCTTATATTGCCTCGTGTGTGTCTGTGTCTCTGTATTTCAGTGTGTGTGTGTGTGTGTGTGTGTGTGTGTGTGTGTGTGTGTGTGTAATTATGGACTGGTTTTGTGTGTGTGTGTGTGTGTGTGTGTGTGTGTGTGTGTGTGTGTGTGTGTGTGTGTGTGTGTGTAATTCTGGACTGGTTTGTGTGTGTGTGTGTGTCAACCACAGCCTTATATTGCCTCGTGTGTGTCTGTGTCTCTGTATTTCAGTGTGTGTGCATTCTGATATGTGTTTGTGCCCTACTCCCATCACTCCTGAAAATAACCACAGTATATAAATCTGCTGTGAAAAACAAACAAGACAAAGTTTGTGCAGAAACTGAGCCTTCCGCTGGAACAATAGGTCTCAGTCTTTCTCTGTTAAAACCATAACACTGCTGTATTCCCTGTGAAACTCAATTGAAATCGTATCCAGTTGTCAAACATGATTGTACATGTAGCTCTATTTGTCACAATTACCGTACCGACATAATAATATGGATCGGTTGAAAACGGATCATTTTCTGAAAATAGATTTTTGTCAAACAGGCGTTGATTCTAATCATGTTTTCATAATGTTTTCCTTCACTTGTCCACCAGATTCCAAGTGACATCATGAAGCATTGTAAGATTCATGAGTAGTAAAAGCTGCTTCTAAACATTCTGATAAACTGGGTGGTTCTAGCCCTTAATGCTGATTGGCTGAAAGCCGTGGTATATCACAGGTATGACAAAAGATTTATTTTTTACTGTTCTAATTACATCTGTAAGAAGTTTATAATCGCAATAAGGCACCTCAGGGGGTTTTCTTATATGGCCAATATACCATAGCTAAGGGCTGTATCCAGGCACTCTATGTTGCGTCTCTCTTTCTCTCTGTCTGTCTCTCTGTCTGTCTTTCTCTTTGTCTGTCTCTCTGTCTCTCTTTCTCTCTGTCTGTCTTTCTCTTTGTCTGTCTCTCTGTCTCTCTTTCTCTCTGTCTGTCTTTCTGTCTGTCTTTCTCTCTGTCTGTCTCTCTGTCTCTCTTTCTCTCTGTCTCTCTTTCTCTCTGTCTGTCTTTCTCTTTGTCTGTCTTCTTCTCTGTCTATCTGTCAGTCTGTCTTTCTCTCTCTCTCTCTCAATTAATTTCAACTTAAGGGGCTTAATTGGCATGGAAAACACATGTTAACATTGCCAAAGCAAGTGAAGTAGATAATAAACAAAAGTGAAATAAACTATAAAAATGTGCAGTAAACATTACACTCACAGAAGTTCCAAAAGAATAATGACATTTCAAATGTCATATTATGTCTACAGTGTTGTAATGATGTGCAAATAATTAAAGTACAAAATGGAAAATAAATTACAGTTTTTCTCAGTCGCTTTGGTGCATTTTTCACATCATTCCTAACATGTGCAAAATAATAAGTGCATTTCTCAGAACAATTTGTACAAATTGCAATATACAATAGATATGTTTCTAAAGCTAGTCAGTCACTAAAAATCCTTAGTACATCTCTCAAAAGTAAATATTCATGCCAATGATCATGTCAGTGTCATCAGAATGATAAGTCATTGAGTCATTGTTCACGAACAAGGTCGTCAAAATGTTTAGGCATGTTGTCAATGTAACTGTGTACTTTGACAGTATTACCTGATGTAAACTTAGGCTACAGTTTGATGACAGCTACTGTATTGAAAATGCACAAGGCTGCACTTCTATGGCATATATCAATTTTAACAGTGCTATTTACTTATTACTGTATGTGGGTTATTGATTGAAAGAGACTGGACAACCCAAGAGGCACAAAGGAAAAAAACTAAATTAGAAAGAAGCACCGAAACCACCCCTAAGGCACAACTTTGCCCGCAGCACTGTTGTGCTGTCTCTACACATCCAGACGTTCCTGTCTGTCGGCCCACATATTCTCATCCACATCACACCGGATATTTTGCCCTTCCAATGCAACGTGAAAGAATCATTTTGGAATGCCTTATCCATCCTCTGCAGGCGTCTACTGTGATGTCCTCACATGCTGCATCCATTGCAGCCAGCAGGGTCATCTATGTGTGTGGCTAACGATCGTACCCTCTTTCTCCTCTCTCTCCACCTTCCACCTCCATGCTGAAAATAACTCCTCAATTTGCTTAAGGAATGGTGAATAAGGTGGGAGGAATTTTATGAGCATCCTGAGACTGGTGGGTCACAAACCATTGCCTTATGTTTGATCGATGGAAACTCACATTATCACAAACGACCACATACTTTGGCAAATCCTCTCTAAACAGACCCCTCTCATCACTCGTTGGCTGGGCTCCCTGCCTGTGCCATTAAACAGGGATGAGAGCCCTGTAGAGAGTCTCTAAAAGTTGAGTAGATGCTGGGTGTTGTATGGCCCTATAAGGGGGATATGGGTTAGGACACCATGCTCCGAAATAGCAGCACACATGGTGATATTTCCTCCCCCGTGGTGGCCTGGCAAATCCACAGTAGCTCTGTGACCGCCTCCCTACCATGATATTCCGCTCACCCCGTCTTCTGCATGTGGGAGGGTTAACTCCGGGAGACACCTGATTCCAACTCCATTATACACTATATCCCAGAACACACAGTTGAATTTGTTTAGGTAAGGAAGAGTGACATAACATGTACATATATTGCATGTTCCTTCCACCTTCCACCAGGCTATGAGGGGTGGCCAGTCCTCTTCTGGCTGTGCCGGGTGGAGATTATAAACCTAGAGAGGAACCAGGCTATGAGGGGTGGCCAGTCCTCTTCTGGCTGTGCCAGGTAGAGCCTATGTCCTCTTTTGCCTCTTCCTCTGTTTTGCCTTCCACCATGCATCCTTGCTCCTCTTCTTCCTCCTCCTCTTGGCTGTTGACCCTGTTCATTTCCTGGTCCATATATGCTTGCCAATTGATTCTTCATGAGATGCACCTTTGAGAAATGTAGACAACTGGTTGATTGTTGGTTGAACTAACACTTTACATTCCTTCATGAGTGAGGGTCAATTTCACCTGCACGATTCATCAATTCACGTTTTTGTACAAAAGGTCTAATAGAAATGTGTAAAACTATGCTTGACAGTTTATGACAAATAGTTCAATAATTTTGCATGTAATGGCTTATGCAAGGAACTAATGCCTAGATGTTTTGAGGGGTAAGACTATTCAACAGAGAACCATCTACTACATTTTGATCAACATGACATGAGCAATTGATAATGTGGAAAAAAGCTGACACTTGTACATTATCAATTGCAATTAGCTCTAAAGGAATAAGAAATTGCTTTAATGATGTGCACAAGTGACTAGATTATTTGGAATTTGTACAAGTAGTTTCAAGAATTGCACTTTTGATCTAAGAAATGCACCAAAGCGACGGAGAAAAACTGTAACAAAAATATGGGTTGTATTTACAATGTACAATGGTGTTTGTTCTTCACTGGTTTCCCTTTTCTTGTGGCAACAGGTCACTGGGGCCATCATCTTGCTGTGATGGCACATTGTGGAATTTCACCCAGTAGATATGTGAGTTTATCCAAATTGGGTTTGTTCTTTGTGGATCTGTGTAATCTGAGGGAAATATGTGTCTCTAATATGGTCATACATTTGGCAGAAGGTTAGGAAGTGCAGCACAGTTTTCACCTCATTTTGTTGGCAGTGTGCACATAGCCTGTCTTCTCTTGAGAGCCAGGTCTGCCTACGGCGGCCTTTCTTAATAGCAAGGCTATGTTCACTGAGTCTGTACATAGTCAAAGCTTTTCTTAAGTTTGGGTCAGTCACAGTGGTCAGGTATTCTGCCCCTGAGTACTCTCTGTTTAGGGCCAAATGACATTCTAGTTTACTCTGTTTTTTTGTTCATTCTTTCCAATGTGTCAAGTAATGATCTTTTGGGGTTTGGGAATAGCTTCCTTTTAGGTGGTTGTACAATTTAACCGCTCTTTTCTGGATTTTGATAATTGCGGGCCTAATTCTGCTCTGCATTCGTTATTTGGTGTTTGACATTGTACGTGGAGGATATTTTTGCAGAATTCTGCATGCAGAGTCTCAATTTGGTGTTTGTCCCATTTTGTGAATTCTTGGTTGGTGACCCCAGACCTCACAACCATAAACGACAATGGGTTCTATAACTGATTCAAGTATTATTAGCCAGATCCTAATTGGTATGTCAAATGTTATGTTCATTTTTATGGCATAGAAGGCCCTTTTTGCCTTGTCTCTCAGCTCGTTCACAACTTTGTGGTAGTTACCTGTGGCACTGATGTTTAGGCTGAAGTATGTATAGTTTTTTTGTGTGCTCTAGGGCATCGGTGTCTAGATGGAATTTGTATTTGTGGTCCTGGCAACTGGACCTTTTTTGGAACACCATTATTTTAGTCTTACTGAGATTTACTGTCAGGGCCCAGGTCTGACAGAATCTGTGCAGAAGATATAGGTGCTCTCTCTCTCTCTCTCTCTCTCTCTCTCTCTCTCTCTCTCTCTGTCTCTCTCACTCTCTCTCTGTCTCTCATTCTTTCTTTGTCTTTATCTGTCTGTCTTCCTCACTGTCTGTCTGTCTGTCTGTCTGTCTGTCTGTCTGTCTGTCTGTCTGTCTGTCTGTCTGTCTGTCTGTCTGTCTGTCTGTCTGTCTGTCTGTCTGTCTGTCTGTCTGTCTGTCTGTTTTGTCTGTCTCTCTCTCTCTCTCTCTCTCTCTCTCTCTCTCTCTGTCTCTCAATTCGATTCAAAGGGCTTTATTGTCATGGGAAACATGTCAACGTTGCCAAAGCAAGTGAAATAGATAATAAATAGAAGTGAAATAAACAATAAAAATTCAAGTAAACATTACACTCACAAAAGCTCTCTCTATTTCTGTGTGTGTGTGTGTGTGTGTGTGTGTGTGTGTGTGTGTGTGTGTGTGTGTGTGTGTGTGTGTGTGTGTGTGTGTGTGTGTGTGTGTGTGTGTGTGTGTGTGTGTGTGTGTGTGTGTGTGTGTGTGTGTGTGTGTGTGTGTGTGAAAGCGAGAGAGATAAAAAATAAAGAGAAAGATAGAGATCCAAAAAGGAAGAGGGAAAGAACTAAATCACAACTTAAAGTGATTCTCTTTTCTCTGATGTGCTGAACTGAATATCACACACCTGGAATGATGAATATAAACCCTTGATTGCTGATGCTATGTATTGGCCAATGAGAGGCTTTGAAGCCACCGGTCGGCCTTATTGGCTCTCCCCAGAAGAAGCAGCCCTCTATAGAAATGAATAGAATTCTACAGTATTTCAATTACATTTTTCAAGGACAAAATATATCCAAATGTATTTAAGCATTTTGTTGTTATTGTTGTTGGAGTGGGTACAGTAACATTAGAACTATAAATATATCTTATTTTATTTTATTTGAATGTTTAGCTCACATAATATATTTAAAGTATGCATTAAGGTGTCTGTAATATAATATTAAGGTGCATTAAATTGAAAGAATAAATGTGGCAAAACAAATTTAGACCTTAATAAATGCATTTCTATAGCTTCCAAAATAGTGCCAAGATGGAGGTACGGTGGCTTCAAAACAATGGTGGGGGAGGGCCAAGATGAGGCACGGTGGCTTCAAAACAATGGTGGGGAGGGCCAAGATGAAGGCACGGTGGCTTCAAAACAATGGTGGGGGAGGGCCAAGATGAAGGCACGGTGGCTTCAAAACAATGGTGGGGGAGGGCCAAGATGAAGGCACGGTGGCTTCAAAACAATGGTGGGGGAGGGCCAAGATGAAGGCACGGTGGCTTCAAAACAATGGTCAAGATGAAGGCACGGTGGCTTCAAAACAATGGTGGGGGAGGGCCAAGATGAAGGCACGGTGGCTTCAAAACAATGGTGGGGAGGGCCAAGATGAAGGCACGGTGGCTTCAAAACAATGGTGGGGAGGGCCAAGATGAAGGCACGGTGGCTTCAAAACAATGATGGGGAGGGCCAAGATGAAGGCACGGTGGCTTCAAAACAATGGTGGGGGAGGGCCAAGATGAAGGCACGGTGGCTTCAAAACAATGGTGGGGGAGGGCCAAGATGAAGGCACGGTGGCTTCAAAACAATGGTGGGGGAGGGCCAAGATGGAGGCATGGTAGCTTCGAAACAGGGCCCTGTGTAGTCCTCTAGTGTATATATAAATTGTTGGTGCTCAGAGCAGGATGTTCTGCTCTTGTCTCTAAACTCACATTAACAGAGCTTTGTTCACCGATCCCAAACATCAGCCAACGTCACTCAACTCAACTGGCTGATACTGTAGCAACGGAACACAACGCAATGCTACAGTCATCCCAACCGGTTCCCAATATTTACAAGCAAGTCCAAATCTGTGAGAGAATTCGATTGAACACAGATGGCAGGAAATTCCTCTGAAATGACAGTTGCCAAACTCGACCGCAAAACATGAGAGTAACCCTGAGAATAGCAGACGTGCCTGGTCACATGGTATCGATCTCCTTCTTTAAGATAGCGGCTCACTCCACTGTCTGCCATTGATTACCGTTTGACATGAGTGAAGATTTATAGGACTTCTGTAAAACAAGTCATCGATTTGCAGCAATTATTGTATTTTTTTTTATTGTTTCGGAGGAACATCGTAAGAAATGAACGAATGTTTAGGCGACTACGTGGAGGAACGTGGAGTCAGGGGGAAAATTCCCTCGCTAGGTCCGACCGCGGTCCAAACTATAGGTTGAATTTAAGGGGCGCTAATTACATTTGAAAATGATCAGTTTGTTACCTAGACAGTGCATAACCCTTCTGTAATTCTCTGAGGGGATGATTGTTATGAAAAAAAGGTTAAAACCAGATGTTAGCACGACGAACGAGAGACAGAATCATATTTCACTTCCTATTTTTGTTATGATTGTTTTAGTGCATGAGAAATAATGGAATGATTCTTTGTGAATATGATACATTCAAAGCATGAATTGTAATTGCTTTGGCTTTGATGTATCCGGGTTGAGACAGAATGCCCAATGAGTAGGTCCTATTGAGTAGTCACAGTGATTAGGGAATGACTTTGTCCTATAATGTTTGGGGAAGAATTAGTTCTTTACTGAAAAATACACCAGTTGCTTTGACAGCAGATGCAGGAGAGGGGAAGCTTGTATTTTGATTTGATTATTTGTGTTGTTTCATGTCGCCATTTTCCATCAATCGGGTTTCAGAGAGTAAAGTCAACTGAAACGTGCCAACATAGGAACACAATCCCCCAGACTCACAATTTAAGACTAATGACAGATAAACAGTCACAGACAACCCTGTTCCTTAGTGTTGGTCTACAGTCCAGTCCAGTACATGCTCTGTAACAATGTCACAGTATAGTGCCTGAACAATTCTTCTTCTTTATTGGCCTACCTACATGAGCGAGATGGCAGAGTCCATTCAGGAAATAAAATAAAACACTGAGCGATATGGTCAAACACCAATCACAAATCAACTATTGTGAATCCAATCAATCAATATAATTTTTATTTGGGAAGGCGGCCAAGAGGCCTGCTGGGAAAAAATGGCCCCATTTTCTTCATGGTTCTCCTTTATTGGGCCCTCCATAGTGGCACTGAAGGCGCAAGAGTATCAGAAGTCTTAATAACGCCACAGAATAAATAAGAGGGCCCCTGCACTTTTCCACTGTGTAAACCTGTGTTGAGTTTCAAACCACACATACCTAAGGAAGTGAGCGATACGATTCTCCTGTTTTATCATGGGGGGAGTTCTCTCTCACCAAAGACTTTGCTCTGAGCTCCACACACACGCACGCACGCACGCACGCACGCACGCACGCACGCACGCACGCACACACACACACACACACACACACACACACACACACACACACACACACACACACACACACACACACACCACTGGCTTCCTCAGGCCCCTGCAGTAACCTGAGAGGGATGGTCCAGCAGACATATATCATCTCACATCAAACAGCGCCTCACAATATAGGCAGGGGGAGGTGGAGGGGGCACCGGTCTGTGTCCAGTACTCATCTGATGCCAAACTCAGGAAGGACCCATGGTGGGCCACTGCTTGAGAAATGATGGCATGACGTAGGAACCCTGGTGTTTCTGGGGGTTGAGGCGCTGTGGGGCCTATGAAAAAGTGAAACGGTACCGAATGACACCAACGGAAACACATTCAATCTTGCGCGGTGGGGGGTTAATATACAGGCTATTTATACAGACAGCGGTGCAGTGCCGGGAAAGACAGGGCCACCATCAAAGAACTTTATGAGCAAATATATTCTCACTGTGTAAGCATTTGGATGTCCAGGCATTAAAGCCCTCCATGTTTTTTGTTCTCTTGTTTAATGGCTGTAATAAGAAGCCTTTTATTATGAATTCTTTACCACCAGATGCTGTGTGAGTCAGGTCCCAGTATAGAAGAGAGCAGGGTAGGTTGAGCATATTTTTTACATTCAGCATCACTCCATCAAGGGAAATATAATATTCTTTCCATCAAAGACATACTGTATATTTCAGGGTGCTGTGTATCCATGGAAATAATCAGAATTCATGTAAACATTACAGTTTTGAAAACATAGCTTGTCCAAAAAAAGTTGATTTCTTGGCACAACTGGGGTAAGTTAAGCAGCCTACACATTTCTATACTGAATTCAATATTTCCACTACCTTTTTAAAACCATGTCTATCTTTATTTCCCAAACACAATTCAACACAGTCACAATCACTTTTTTTGTCTTTTAATGATTTTAAGCTTCTTTTAACACAGGCTTAACACCTAACAAACACTTTACACATTTAATATAGGCCAGGCCCTGTTGTTACCTCATATCCCATCGATAAAGCATTACATCTGGGAAGAAAATACTTCCATTTGCTTAACTTTCCATCGGCTCAACCATTGGCTCAACTTACCCCAAGGAAAACATTTAGACTATATTAGCCCACACAGCTACAAGGATGCACTTTCATTCTAGATTTAGGACCTCATGTTGAAGCTTATAGAGACCCCAACTGATGTATAGAACAAACTTAAAATGATCTACTTTGGTTTAGATAGAAGCATCATGAAACCAGAAACACAATAAATTCATTTGACTTGGTGAAAATCCGTTTTTTTACCTAACTTGCGTACAATTTTTTTCATGTGGTTTCTTCCTTCACAGACTCCATAAAATGATGACCGCTTCCTAAATATTTGGTCAAATAACACATTTTGTGTCTGGTTTCCGAGAAACAAGGGTGGCTCATCTCATCACTTTGGCTCAACTTGCCCCACTCTCCCTTACTGAGATGAAACCTGGGCTGCTTCCCATTACTGGGCTGCTTCTCCTATTTCCCAATCTCCTCACCTTTTTGTTTATCTGACAGGAAAACATACCAACAAGTCTACGACTGGGCAAAGTAGAACATTCTTTTGGACATTTTTGTCAGCCATCTTGCTTTAAACTACAGTGCCTTCGGAAAGTATTCACTCCTTGACTTTTTCCACATTTTGTTATGTTACAGCCTTATTCTAAAAAAAATGTTTTTTTAATCCTAAACAATCTACCACAATAATCCACGATGACAATGTGAAAATAGGTTTTTGGACATTTTTGCAAATGTACTACAAATAAAAAACTGAAATATTACATTTACTTACTTATTCAGACCGGTTTGCTATGAATTCTGAAATTGTGCTCAGGTGCATCCTGTTTCCATTGATCGTCCTTGTGATGTTTCTACAACTTGATTGGAGTCTGCCTGTGGTAAATTCAATTGATTGGACATGATTTGGAAAGGCACACACCTGTATGAATAAGGCCCCACAGTTGACAACGCATGTCAGAGAAAAAAACCAAGCCATGAGGTCGAAGGAATTGTCCGTAGAGTTCAGAGACAGCATTGTGTCGAGGCACAGATCAGGGGAAGGGTACCAAAAATGTCTGCAGCATTGAAGGTCCCCAACAACACAGTGGCCTCCATCATTCTTAAATGGAAGAAGTTTGGAACTACCAAGACTCTTCCTAGAGCTGGCTGCCTGGCCAAACTAAGCAATCGGGGGAGGAGGGCCTTGGGGGAGGAGGTGACCAAGAACCCGATGGTCACTGAAAGGGCTCTAGAGTTCCTCTGTGGAAATGGGAGAACCTTCCAGAAGGACAACCATCTCTGCAGCACTCCACCAATCAGGCCTTTATGGTAGAGTCGCCAGATGGAAGCCACTCCTCAGTAAAAGGCACATGACAGCCAGCTTGGAGTTTTCCAAAAGCCATCTAAAGACTCTCAGACCATGAGAAACAAGATTCTCTGGTCTGATGAAACCAAGATTGAACTCTTTGGCCTGAATGCCAAGCATCACGTCTGGAGGAAACCTAGCACCATCCCTACGGTGAAGCATGTTGGTGGCAGCATCATGCTGTGGGGATGTTTTTCAGTGGCAGGGTCTGGGAGATTAGTCAGGATCGAGGCAAAGCTGAATGGAGCAAAGTACAGAGAGATCCTTGATGAAAACCTGCTCCAGAGTGCTTAGGTCCTCAGACTGGGGCGAAGATTCACCTTCCAACAGGACAACAACCCTAAGCACATAGCCAAGACAATGCCGGAGTGGATTCGGGACAAGTCTCGGAATGTCCAAGAGTGGCCCAGCCAGAGTCCGATTGAACATCTCTGGAGAGACCTGAAAATAGCTGTGCAGCAACGCTCCCCATCCAACCTGACAAAGCTTGAGAGGATCTGCAGAGAAGAAAAGAAGAAACTCCCCAAATACAGGTGTGCCAAGCTTGTAGCCCAGAAAATCTTAAGTGTTATTACATACAGCCGGGAAGAACTATTAAATATAAGAGTGACGTCAACTTACCAACATTACGACCAGGAATACGAATTTCCCAAAGCAGATCCTTTGTTCGGTCCACCACCCAGGATAGTGGATCTAATCCCAGAAATCGACACAAAACAACGTTGCTGCAGAAGAGGCAGATGGAGGGGCCTCCTGGCGTGCACACCGCCCACCGCTTCCGAGTATACTACTCGCCAATATCCAGTCTCTTGACAACAAGGTAGACGAAATTAAAGCAAGGGTTGCCTTCCAGAGAGACATCAGAGATTGTAACATTCTCTGTTTCACGGAAACATGGCTATCTCGGGATATGTTGTCGGAGTCGGTTAAGCCAACAGGCTTCTTCATGCGTCGCTCCGGCTGAGATAAACACCTCTCTGAGAAGAAGAAGAGCTGGGGTGTATGCTTCATGATTAGCGACTCATGGTGTAATTCTAACAACATACAGGAATTCAAGTCCTTCTGCTCACCAGACCTAGAATTCCTTACAATCAAATGCTGGCCATATTATCTCCCAAGAAAATTGTTGTCAGTTATCGTCACAGCTGTGTATATGCACCCTCAAGCAGACACCACGACGGCCCTCAAGGAACTTCACTGGACTCTATGTAAACTGGAAACCATATATCCTGAGGCTGCATTTATTGTAGCTGGGGATTTTAACAAAGCAAATTTGAGAACAAGGCTACCTAAAGTCTATCAGCATATTGATTGTATCACTCGCGCGAGCAGTACACTTGATTACTGATACTCTAACTTCCGCAATGTATACAAAGCCCTCCCTTCGGCAAATCCGACCACGACTCCATCTTGCTCCTACCGTCTTATAGGCAGAAACTCAAACACGATGTATCCGTGACTAGAACCATTCAATGGTGGTCTGACCATTTTGAATCCCCACTTCAAGATTGTTTTGATCACGCGGACTGGGAAATGTTCCGGGCATCCTCAGAGACTAACATTGATCTATACGCTGGAAAGAGGACTGGGAATATGGCCAAATATAAACAGTGTAGTTATTCCGCAAGGCAATCAAACAAGCAAAATGTTGGTATAGGGACAAACTGGCGTCGAGATTCAACAGCTCAGAGACGAGACGTATGTAGCAAGGTCTACAGAAAATCATGGGCTACAAAAATTAAAGCATCCACATCACGGACACTGACACCAGACAAATTAAACACCTTATTTGCCCACTTCGAAGATAATGCAGTGCCCGCTAACAAGGACTGCACCCCCCCTCTCCGTCTCCGTGGCCGACATGAGTGAGACACTTTGCTGATCCTCAATACTGGGGCCCCACAAGGGTGCGTGCACAGTCCCCTCCTGTACTCCCTGTTCACCCATGACTGCGTGGACATGCACGCCTCCAACTCAATCATCAAGTTTGCAGACGACACAACAGTAGTGGGCTTGATTACCAACAATGATGAGGACAGCCTACAGACCCTACAGGGAGGAGGTGAAGGCACTCAGAGTGTGGTGTCAGGAAAACAACCTCTCACTCAATGTCAACTAAACAAAGGAGATGATTATGGACTTCAGGAAACAGCAGAGGGAGCACCCCCCTATCGACATCGAAGGGACAGTAGTGGAGAAGGTGGAAAGTTTTAAGTTCTTCGGTGTACACATCACAGACAAACTGAAATGGTCCACCCACACAGACAGTGTGGCGAAGAAGGCACAACAGTGCCTCTTCAACCCCAGGAGGCTGAAGAATTTTGGCGTGTCACGTAAAACCCTGACAAACTTTTACAAATGCACAATCGAGAGCATCCTGCCTGGTACAGCAACTGCGCTGCTCTCAACCGCAAGGCTCTCCTTTGGCAGAGATTACACCTGCCCTCCAAGACACCTACAGCACCCGAAGGCCAAAAAGATCATCAAGGACAAACACCACCCAAGCCACTGCCTGTTCACCCCGCTACCATCTTGAAGGCGAGGTCAGTACAGGTGCATCAAAGCTGGGACTGAGAGACTGAAAAACAGTTTCTATCTCAAGGCCATCAGACTGCTAAACAGCGATCACTAACTCAGAGAGGCTGCTGCCTACATAGAGACTCATATCACTGGCCACTTTAATAAATTGATCACTAGTCATGTCACAATGTCACTTTAATAATATTAACATATCTTACATTACTCATCTCATATGTATATACTGTACCTTATACCATCTATTGCACCTTGCCTTTGCTGCTCGGCCATCGCTCATCCATATATTTGGGATATTGTGTGAAGATTGATGAGGGAAAAAAACAATTGAATCCATTTTAGAATAAAGTTGTAAGGTAACAGTCAAGGGGTCTGAATACTTTGCGAAGGCATTATATGTGCATATGGAAGGAGATGCAAAGGAAATGATTGTCTTATTATTATTGTTATTATTATTGTTGGGGCGGCAGGGTAGCTTAGTGGTTAGAGTGTTGGACTAGTAACCGAAAGGTTGCAAGTTCGAATCCCTGAGCTGACAAGGTACAAATCTGTCGTTCTGCCCCTGAACAGGCAGTTCCTGGCCATCATTGAAAATAAGAATTTGTTCTTAACTGACTTGCCTGGTTAAATAAAGATTAAATTAAATTGTCTTAAACTATTGGATTGGTTTTGTGTTCAAATAAATATTCTTAATTAAATGAAGTTGCCTGTGAGTTAAAAGCCTAAATTAGAAGGGATTCTCTTTGGGCTTGAGGCCTTAAAATGTGTCAAGTCTTTCACATAACCTGGCATTCATTGCTCTTTTACGAACTATAAAATATGAATTTTGTCCCTGAGCTGTTTTCCAATATAGACTCCAAGCCCATAAAATATTGCTTTTCATTTTTCATTTTTAGTTTTATATAAAGAACTTTGAAATGGAAATGTTTCTTTCATTACGCATATTTTTGTTGTTGTTGAGAAAATGATCTTAAAGCAGAAATTCGATGTGAAATATGAATTTTCTCCATTTTACATCAACCCTAACACAAACATGGAGATCAAACGCTGGGTTCACGGTGAAACTCTTTTCGTGCTCTTAAATGAATGTACCTTGGCAACGAGAAGTGTACATATCCTTACGCTCTGCCTCTCTCTATGGCCGTCTACCAAATGGCACCCCATTCCCTTTATAGTGCACTACTTTCGACCAGGGCCCTGTAGTGGAAATATTATGATCAGCTTCGTCGGGGATACAGTTTTTCAATCCACAGTGTGAAATGACACGTGACCAGTGGTTCAATGTCTCTATAATGTGTGTGTGTGTGTGTGTGTGTGTGTGTGTGTGTGTGTGTGTGTGTGAGTGCGTGCGTGTGTGTGTGTGTGTGATAGAATGCATCCCAAATGGCACACTGTTCCCTAATCCATTACTTAGGGCTCTGGTGATACTATCACACACACACACACACACACACACACACACACACACACACACACACACACACACACACACACACACACACACACACACACACACACACACACACACACACACACACACACACACACACACACACACACACACACACACACACACACACACACACACACACACACACACACACACACACACACACACACACACACACACACACACACACACACACACACACACACACACACACACACACACACACACACACACACACACACACACACACACACACACACACACACACACACACACACACACACACACACACACACACACACACACACACACACACACACACACACACACACACACACACACACACACACACACACACACACACACACACACACACACACACACACACACACACACACACACACACACACACACACACACACACACACACACACACACACACACACACACACACACACACACACACACACACACACACACACACACACACACACACACACACACACACACACACACACACACACACACACACACACACACACACACACACACACACACACACACACACACACACACACACACACACACACACACACACACACACACACACACACACACACACACACACACACACACACACACACACACACACACACACACACACACACACACACACACACACACACACACACACACACACACACACACACACACACACACACACACACACACACAATGCTGCTGTCCCATGTTATAGAGACATTGAACCACTGATCACTTCCCATTTCACACGGTGTATTTAAAAGCTGTATCCTCGACGTAGCTCATAATATTTCTACTACTGTACATTAGTTCCACATGACATATTTATATACTGGATTCGTGACATAACTTACCCTACATTTTAGTCATTTAGCAGATGCTCTTATCCAGTAGAAGCATTTTAACAGTGGCCAGATTAGCAAGGGTTTCATATCAAATGACAGGACTGTATTATGTAAAATGAGGTCTGTGTAGCTAAATGTTTAGATGTACTGCTAATGCTATCAACAACATGGCTAACAAGAGTCGTTGACATTCAATGAAATTGTGGTTTGTGGGGTAAATACCCCAAAATGATTTGATTACACCCTTCTCCAGACCGCTTTGTTTTATAAGGATATGGCTCTGGCTAACCTGCTTTCTAAATATCCACTTATTAACAACATATTTCTCTAAATTCATTGGCCCATTTAGTTTATAATACCAGCTTGTTTCTAGTTTGAGACCAAAGCAAAAAATGGAGAAAACAATAATGACTGTTATTCTAAAAATCACAAAAGATTTATTGTTCCCAGAATAAAGTATACCCCAACCTCTGAAACATTTACAAATAAAGAGACACATGCTTGTAGTTTAGCTGGAAACCAATACACCATATTATTTCTTTGTAATCAGATATCACTATGTGAATCAAAATAACAAGAAACAAAAATAAACAAAAAACATGACAGATGAATTAGATAAATAAAACAAACTCTTCTCCTTATCAGATTATTGCCAAAACCAATTGAAGGGACTATTTAACTGATAATACCAGAGAAACGGGTGTTTTGGAGGAGATGTGTGTTGTCTCGGGCCGGCCAACCGTGCCAATATCTCCTCCAAACACGGGCTTTTTGGGCATTATCACGTTTATACAACGGGTTACCAACATGTAAAAATAATGATTGACATATTTTCATTAAAAACTTTATTTTGATGAATTTATTCATACTATTTCATCCATCCCCCCAAAAAATCTAGGGTTGCTACCCAAGCAGGCTGGTTGTTCATTCTATTGGTTTGGTTGCCAGAGACACGGCCCAGTCCTTCAGTCTTTTTGTTCTGCATCTATGGATGCGACCCAGTTCTAAATGTTCCATTGCCATACTGGCTGGCAACGTTCTTATCCCTTGCTTGCTAGCCAGCCAACTGCGGCTAAGTTACAGTCATGTCAAACCGTGCAGACAGAATAACAACAGTAGCTGCATTTGTTTAAGCTGTTTTCTAGTGACATTTATTTGGTACATCCATAACAATGAGCTAATGATGTACTTATAGTGGAGATAAAGTTTATAATTTCCCCCCATGGGCTAATGAGACAGAGGATTGCACAGTCAGATGGAACAGAGTAAACAGGCATTTTAACATCATAGATTTAGCCGGGGATAACTTGTGGAATAGACACTGGCTGGAATGTGCTTTTAACCAATCAGCATTCAGGATTAGACCCAGAAGTTGTATAAATTGTGAACATGTGCAGAACAGCCCATTTTGACTTGAGTTGTTTATGCATATTTTCATAAAGCAATACTCAGAGGCAACAACTTCCAGTGTAAACTGTTATGCTTTATTAAACGTGCTGTCCATGGCTTCGTCAATAGCCCATCTCCCAAGACGGCTCCCCACTGGCAGAAGCTGGTTGAATCAACATTGTTTCCACGTCATTTCAACCTGAAAAATCCATATGATCCATGTGATGATGTTGAATCAACACTGAAAACTGATTGGATTTACAAAAAGTCATCAACGTAAGGGCCTTCTGCATTTATTTTTTTACACAACTTAAATCCAATGACATGGTGACATGTTTTGTTGATTTCACATTGAATTCACGTTAGTTGACAGCTGAAGCAACTGTAAATCAAAGCTAGACATTGAACTAATGTCTCTGTGCCCAGTGGGTCTCTACTTGTATGTGTGCCTGGAGAGGAGCCTAAACTTTATGGAGATGATTAGGACACTCAGTATTCTGAAGATGTGGCCAACCCCATGTAAACAAAGTCAGAAAAGACCAGTCCTCTTTAGAGATGTGTGGTTGGCAGTGTTCTACTCATATGGAAGGAGAAACATATTTCTTGAAGTTCCATGTTTATCTAAGAAACCAAAAGGGTCTTTCTTCAAGAGACGGATAGAAGCAACAATGAATCCTTAGACAGGACACAATGTCTGTCTTTCATAATCTATTTCTAAACCCATATCTTCCGATAAGACGTTTGTCTCAATTATACTGTAGATTGACAAATGAAGTCCCTATGATGTAATCTTGTTAGACAATTAGGCGATTCATTGACTTTAGGATTACAGTGCATGTGGAGTTTCACCCGATGTCGAGTGTCGAGCAAGCTGCCACGTAATCCACTGATTCAATATATATCAGTTAAGCACATGTAGGCCTAAGCCACATTGTTGTAGGCTGGCAGCAGAGCTGTCATGAGTAGTATTAGTAATTCCTAGTGTTGATGACGCTTAGATCCACATTTACTCTTTCAAAATGTAAACATATCATGTTTCAAAACCCAAACCATACAAATCCTCTTGAGCCATGTTTATGTATCTAACTATGCACCTTCGATGTCTAAAGGGTTTATCATGGTCCAAAACGTGTATGTGTACACACAGCAGTGTTCTGGAGTGTTGGACTGTTGGCTTTTTCAGCGCAACTCAAGTCATTTCTCCAACTGTCAACACATTCAATTGAACAGATGACACGTACCAAGAGACACTTTGGTTGGGAATTGTGGGGAAGTGCATGTTCTGGCTGTATGTCCCTTCAGAAATTATACCCCTTGACTTATTCCACATTTTGTTGTGTTACAGCCTGAACTCAAAATCAATTAAATATATTTTATTTATCACCCATATAGACACAATACCCTATAATGACAAAGTGAAAACCTGTTTTTAGAATGTTTGCAAATTTATTGAAAATGAAATTCCAAAATATCTAATTTACATTAATATTTTGTAGAAGCACCTTTGGCAGAGATTACAGCTGTGTCTTTCTGGGTACGTCTCTCAGGGCTTTCCACACCTGGATTGTGAAACATATGCCCATTATTATTTTCAAAATTCTTCAAGCTCTGTCAAATTGGTTGTTGATCATTGCTAGACCACCATTTTCAGGTCTTGCCATAGATTTTCAAGTAGAATTAAGTCAAAACTGTAACTCAGGAACATTCACTGTCTTCTTGGTAACTAACTCCAGTGTAGATTTGGCCTTGTGTTTTAGGTTATTGTCCTGCTAGGTTTTAGGTTATTGTCCTGCTAGGTTTTAGTTTATTGTCCTGCTAGGTTTTAGGTTATTGTCCTGCTAGGTTTTAGGTTATTGTCCTGCTAGGTTTTAGGTTATTGTCCTGCTAGGTTTTAGGTTATTGTCCTGCTAGGTTTTAGGTTATTGTCCTGCTAGGTTTTAGGTTATTGTCCTGCTAGGTTTTAGGTTATTGTCCTGCTAGGTTTTAGGTTATTGTCCTGCTAGGTTTTAGGTTATTGTCCTGCTAGGTTTTAGGTTATTGTCCATCTCCCAGTGTCTGGTGGAAACCAGACTGAACCAGGGTTTTCTCTAGTATTTTGCCTGTGCTTAGCTCCATTCCATGTCTTTCTTATCCTGAAGAATTTCCAGTCCTTAATGATGCAGCCACCACTATGCTTGAAAAAATATATATGGAGAGTGTGTTGTATTGGATTTTCCCCAAACATAACACTTTGTATTCAGGACAAAAAGTGAATTGCTTTGCCACATGTTTTGCAGTATTACTTTAGTTTCTTGTTGCAAACAGAATGCATGTTTTGTAATATTTGTATTCTATACAGGCTTCCTTCTTTTCACTCTGTCAATAGGTTAATTGTGGTGTAATGACAATGTTCTTGATCTCAGTTTTCTCCTATCACAGCCATTAAACTCTGTAACTGTTTTAAAGTCACCATTGATTGGCCTCAAGGTAAAATCCCTGAGCAGTTTCCTTCCTCTCCAGCAACTGTTAGGAAGGATGCCTTTATCTTTGTAGTGACTGGGTGTATTGATACACCATCCAAAGTGTAATTAATCACTTCACCATGCTCAAAGGTATATATATATTTTTACCCATCTACCAATAGGTGCCCTTCTTTGCGAGGCATTGGAAAAACCTCTCTGGTTTTTAAGGTTGAATCTGTGTTTGAAATTCACTGCTCGACTGAGGGACCTTACAGATAATTGTATGTGTGAGGTACAGAGATGAGGGACCTTACAGATAATTGTATGTGTGAGGTACAGAGATGAGGTAGTGTTTCAAAAATCATGTTAACCCTAAGAGTCTATTGACGAACTGGTGAGTCAATCTAATTAACATAATACAAAAATCCTCATCAAAATCTGTCAGTTTAAAGTAGAGATATCAGTTTTTTTGCATGAGCTGCTTCTCAATCCACCACATCTGCCTACGTCGGCCTTCCGCATCTGCAGTGGAAAGTGGCAGAGCAACAGACATTGATAAATTCACTATGGAAAAAGGAGACTCTCTGTTTTTCTCTACGACCCCCACAACTGTCACATGACTCGTCTGAATGTAACCCATATAACTGAATGGAAACTGAATAGTTTTGTGCCAACAAAAAAAGGGGGTTAAATATGTTTCCAAAAAACAAAAATATTTCCTGAGCTTTCATATACAGTGCATTCGGAAAGTATCCCAACCCTTTGAATTTTTCCACATATTCTAAAATGGATTTAATGAATTTTCCCCCTCATCAATCTACATAAATTAACCCATAATCGTGAAGCGAAAACAGGTTTTTAGAAAATGTTTGCAAATTTATTAAACATTTCAAATAAATCCTTGATGAAAACCTACTCCAGAGAACTCAGGTGATGGTCTTGATGAAAACCTACTCCAGAGAACTCAGGTGATGGTCTTGATGAAAACCTACCAGAGAACTCAGGTGATGGTCTTGATGAAAACCTACTCCAGAGAACTCAGGTGATGGTCTTGATGAAAACCTGCTCCAGAGAACTCAGGTGATGGTCTTGATGAAAACCTGCTCCAGAGAACTCAGGTGATGGTCTTGATGAAAACCTACTCCAGAGAACTCAGGTGATGGTCTTGATGAAAACCTACTCCAGAGAACTCAGGTGATGGTCTTGATGAAAACCTGCTCCAGAGAACTCAGGTGATGGTCTTGATGAAAACCTGCTCCAGAGAACTCAGGTGATGGTCTTGATGAAAACTCCAGAGAACTCAGGTGATGGTCTTGATGAAAACCTACTCCAGAGAACTCAGGTGATGGTCTTGATGAAAACCTACTCCAGAGAACTCAGGTGATGGTCTGATGATCCAGAAACTCAGGTGATGGTCTTGATGAAAACCTACTCCAGAGAACTCAGGTGATGGTCTTGATGAAAACCTACTCCAGAGAACTCAGGTGATGGTCTTGATGAAAACCTGCTCCAGAGAACTCAGGTGATGGTCTTGATGAAAACCTACTCCAGAGAACTCAGGTGATGGTCTTGATGAAAACCTCCAGGAACTCCAGAGAACTCAGGTGATGGTCTTGATGAAAACCTACTCCAGAGAACTCAGGTGATGGTCTTGATGAAAACCTACTCCAGAGAACTCAGGTGATGGTCTTGATGAAAACCTGCTCCAGAGAACTCAGGTGATGGTCTTGATGAAACCTACTCCAGAGAACTCAGGTGATGGTCTTGATGATGAAAACCTACTCCCAGAGAACTCAGGTGATGGTCTTGATGAAAACCTACTCCAGAGAACTCAGGTGATGGTCTTGATAAAAACCTACTCCAGAGAACTCAGGTGATGGTCTTTGATGAAAACCTACTCCAGAGAACTCAGGTGATGGTCTTGATGAAAACCTACTCCAGAGAACTCAGGTGATGGTCTTGATGAAACCTACTCCAGAGAACTCAGGTGATGGTCTTGATGAAAACCTACTCCAGAGAACTCAGGTGATGGTCTTGATGAAAACCTACTCCAGAGAACTCAGGTGATGGTCTTGATGAAAACCTACTCCAGAGAACTCAGGTGATGGTCTTGATGAAAACCTACTCCAGAGAACTCAGGTGATGGTCTTGATGAAAACCTACTCCAGAGAACTCAGGTGATGGTCTTGATGAAAACCTACTCCAGAGAACTCAGGTGATGGTCTTGATGAAAACCTACTCCAGAGAACTCAGGTGATGGTCTTGATGAAAACCTACTCCAGAGAACTCAGGTGATGGTCTTGATGAAAACCTGCTCCAGAGAACTCAGGTGATGGTCTTGATGGTCTTGAAAACCTACTCCAGAGAACTCAGGTGATGGTCTTGATGAAAACCTGCTCCAGAGAACTCAGGTGATGGTCTTGATGAAAACCTACTCCAGAGAACTCAGGTGATGGTCTTGATGAAACCTACTCCAGAGAACTCAGGTGATGGTCTTGATGAAAACCTACTCCAGAGAACTCAGGTGATGGTCTTGATGAAAACCTACCCAGAGAACTCAGGTGATGGTCTTGATGAAAACCTGCTCCAGAGAACTCAGGTGATGGTCTTGATGAAAACCTGCTCCAGAGAACTCAGTAAAACCTGTGCTCAGGTGGTCTTGATGAAAACCTGCTCCAGAGAACTCAGGTGATGGTCTTGATGAAAACCTACTCCAGAGAACTCAGGTGAGATGAAAACCTACTCCAGAGAACTGATGGTCTTGATGAAAACCTACTCCAGAGAACTCAGGTGATGGTCTTGATGAAAACCTACTCCAGAGAACTCAGGTGATGGTCTTGATGAAAACCTACTCCAGAGAACTCAGGTGATGGTCTTGATGAAAACCTGCTCCAGAGAACTCAGGTGATGGTCTTGATGAAAACCTACTCCAGAGAACTCAGGTGATGGTCTTGATGAAACCTGCTCCAGAGAACTCAGGTGATGGTCTTGATGAAAACCTACTCAGTGATGGTCAGAGAACTCAGGTGATGGTCTTGATGAAAACCTGCTCCAGAGAACTCAGGTGATGGTCTTGAAAACCTGAAAACCTGAAAACCTCCAGAGAACTCAGGTGATGGTCTTGATGAAAACCTACTCCAGAGAACTCAGGTGATGGTCTTGATGAAAACCTACTCCAGAGAACTCAGGTGATGGTCTTGATGAAAACCTGCTCCAGAGAACTCAGGTGATGGTCTTGTGATAGAGAGAACTCAGGTGATGGTCTCATGAAACCTACTCCAGAGAACTCAGGTGATGGTCTTGATGAAAACCTGCTCCAGAGAACTCAGGTGATGGTCTTGATGAAAACCTACTCCAGAGAACTCAGGTGATGGTCTTGATGAAAACCTGCTCCAGAGAACTCAGGTGATGGTCTTGATGAAAACCTACTCCAGAGAACTCAGGTGATGGTCTTGATGAAAACCTACTCCAGAGAACTCAGGTGATGGTCTTGATGAAAACCTGCTCCAGAGAACTCAGGTGATGGTCTTGATGAAAACCTACTGAAAACCCAGAGAACTCAGGTGATGGTCTTGATGAAAACCTACTCCAGAGAACTCAGGTGATGGTCTTGATGAAAACCTACTCCAGAGAACTCAGGTGATGGTCTTGATGAAACCTACTCCAGAGAACCAGGTGATGGTCTTGATGAAAACCTGCTCCAGAACTCAGGTGATGGTCTTGATGAAAACCTACTCCAGAGAACTCAGGTGATGGTCTTGATGAAAACCTGCTCCAGAGAGAACTCAGGTGATGGTCTTGATGAAAACCTCCAGAGAACTCCATGAAAACTTACTCCAGAGAACTCAGGTGATGGTCTTGATGAAAACCTACTCCAGAGAACTCAGGTGATGATGGTCTTGATGAAAACCTACTCCAGAGAACTCAGGTGATGGTCTTGATGAAAACCTACTCAGAGAACTCAGGTGATGGTCTTGATGAAAACCTGCTCCAGAGAACTCAGGTGATGGTCTTGATGAAAACCTACTCCAGAGAACTCAGGTGATGGTCTTGATGAAAACCTGCTCCAGAGAACTCAGGTGATGGTCTTGATGAAACCTACTCCAGAGAACTCAGGTGATGGTCTTGATGAAAACCTGCTCCAGAGAACCTGCTCCAGAGTGATGGTCTTGATGAAAACCTGCTCCAGAGAACTCAGGTGATGGTCTTGATGAAAACCTACTCCAGAGAACTCAGGTGATGGTCTTGATGAAAAACCTGCTCCAGAGAACTCAGGTGATGGTCTTGATGAAAACCTGCTCCAGAGAACTCAGGTGATGGTCTT
Organism: Oncorhynchus nerka; assembly: GCF_034236695.1. Classification (NCBI taxonomy): domain Eukaryota; kingdom Metazoa; phylum Chordata; class Actinopteri; order Salmoniformes; family Salmonidae; genus Oncorhynchus; species Oncorhynchus nerka. Next base: position 14,460,699 of record NC_088420.1, on the reverse strand, counting down.
GATGAAAACCTGCTCCAGAGAACTCAGGTGATGGTCTTGATGAAACCTACTCCAGAGAACTCAGGTGATGGTCTGATGAAAACCTACCCAGAGAACTCAGGTGATGGTCTTGATGAAAACCTACTCCAGAGAACTCAGGTGATGGTCTTGATGAAAACCTCCAGAGAACTCAGGTGATGGTCTTGATGAAAACCTACTCCAGAGAACTCAGGTGATGGTCTTGATGAAAACCTACTCCAGAGAACTCAGGTGATGGTCTTGATGAAAAACCTGCTCCAGAGAACTCAGGTGATGGTCTTGATGAAAACCTACTCCAGAGAACTCAGGTGATGGTCTTGATGAAACCTGCTCCAGAGAACTCAGGTGATGGTCTTGATGAAAACCTACTCCCAGAGAACTCAGGTGATGGTCTTGATGAAAACCTACTCCAGAGAACTCAGGTGATGGTCTTGATGAAACCTACTCCAGAGAACTCAGGTGATGGTCTTGATGAAAAACCTCCAGAGAACTCAGGTGATGGTCTTGATGAAAACCTACTCCAGAGAACTCAGGTGATGGTCTTGATGAAAACCTACTCCAGAGAACTCAGGTGATGGTCTTGATGAAACCTACTCCAGAGAACTCAGGTGATGGTCTTGATGAAAACCTGGTCTGAAACCCTCAGAGAGAAGAACTCAGGTGATGGTCTTGATGAAAACCTGGTCTTGAGTGGTCTTGAAAACCTACTCCAGAGAACTCAGGTGATGGTCTTGATGAAAACCTACTCCAGAGAACTCAGGTGATGGTCTTGATGAAACCTACTCCAGAGAACTCAGGTGATGGTCTTGATGAAAACCTACTCCAGAGAACTCAGGTGATGGTCTTGATGAAAACCTGCTCCAGAGAACTCAGGTGATGGTCTTGATGCTCCAGAGAACTCAGGTGATGGTCTTGATGAAAACCTACTCCAGAGAACTCAGGTGATGGTCTTGATGAAAAAAAACCTACTCCAGAGAACTCAGGTGATGGTCTTGATGAAAACCTGCTCCAGAGAACTCAGGTGATGGTCTTGATGAAACCTGCTCCAGAGAACTCAGGTGATGGTCTTGATGAAAACCTACTCCAGAGAACTCAGGTGATGGTCTTGATGAAAACCTACTCCAGAGAACTCAGGTGATGGTCTTGATGAAAACCTGCTCCAGAGAACTCAGGTGATGGTCTTGATGAAAACCTACTCCAGAGAACTCAGGTGATGGTCTTGATGAAAACCTACTCTCCAGAGAACTCAGGTGATGGTCTTGATGAAAACCTGCTCCAGAGAACTCAGGTGATGGTCTGATGAAAAACCTGCTCCAGAGAACTCAGGTGATGGTCTTGATGAAAACCTACTCCCAGAGAACTCAGGTGATGGTCTGATGAAAACCTGCTCCAGAGAACCAGGTGATGGTCTTGATGAAAACCTACTCCAGAGAACTCAGGTGATGGTCTTGATGAAAACCTACCCAGAGAACTTCAGGTGATGGTCTTGATGAAACTTGCTCCAGAGAACTCAGGTGATGGTCTTGATGAAAACCTGCTCCAGAGAACTCAGGTGATGGTCTTGATGAAAAAAACCTGCTCCAGAGAACTCAGGTGATGGTCTTGATGAAAACTGCTCCAGAGAACTCAGGTGATGGTCTTGATGAAACCTGCTCCAGAGAACTCAGGTGATGGTCTTGATGAAACCTGCTCCAGAGAACTCAGGTGATGGTCTTGATGAAAACCTACTCCAGAGAACTCAGGTGATGGTCTTGATTGAAAACCTACTCAGAGAACTCAGGTGATGGTCTTGATGAAACCTACTCCAGAGAACTCAGGTGATGGTCTTGATGAAAACCTACTCCAGAGAACTCAGGTGATGGTCTTGATGAAAACCTGCTCCAGAGAACTCCAGAGAACTCAGGTGATGGTCTTGATGAAACCTACTCCAGAAAACCTGCTCCAGAGAACTCAGGTGATGGTCTTGATGAAAACCTACTCCAGAGAACTCAGGTGATGGTCTTGATGAAAACCTACTCCAGAGAACTCAGGTGATGGTCTTGATGAAACCTACTCCAGAGAACTCAGGTGATGGTCTTGATGAAACCTACTCCAGAGAACTCAGGTGATGGTCTTGATGAAAACCTGCTCCAGAGAACTCAGGTGATGGTCTTGATGAAAACCTACTCCAGAGAACTCAGGTGATGGTCTTGATGAAACCTGCTCCAGAGAACTCAGGTGATGGTCTTGATGAAAACCTACTCCAGAGAACTCAGGTGATGGTCTTGATGAAAACCTACTCCAGAGAACTCAGGTGATGGTCTTGATGAAAACCTACTCCAGAGAACTCAGGTGATGGTCTTGATGAAAACCTACTCCAGAGAACTCAGGTGATGGTCTTGATGAAAACCTGCTCCAGAGAACTCAGGTGATGGTCTTTGATGAAAACCTACTCCAGAGAACTCAGGTGATGGTCTTGATGAAAACCTACTCCAGAGAACTCAGGTGATGGTCTTGATGAAAACCTGCTCCAGAGAACTCAGGTGATGGTCTTGATGAAAACCTACCCAGAGAACAGTGATGGTCTTGATGCTCCAGAGAACTCAGGTGATGGTCTTGATGAAAACCTGCTCCAGAGAACTCAGGTGATGGTCTTGATGAAAACCTGCTCCAGAGAACTCAGGTGATGGTCTTGATGAAAACCTACTCCAGAGAACTCAGGTGATGGTCTTGATGAAAACCTACTCCAGAGAACTCAGGTGATGGTCTTGATGAAAACCTACTCCAGAGAACTCAGGTGATGGTCTTGATGAAAACCTGCTCCAGAGAACTCAGGTGATGGTCTTGATGAAAACCTACTCCTTGAGAACTCAGGTGATGGTCTTGATGAAAACCTGCTCCAGAGAACTCAGGTGATGGTCTTGATGAAAACCTACTCCAGAGAACTCAGGTGATGGTCTTGATGAAAACCTGCTCCAGAGAACTCAGGTGATGGTCTTGATGAAAACCTGCTCCAGAGAACTCAGGTGATGGTCTTGATGAAAACCTACTCCAGAGAACTCAGGTGATGGTCTTGATGAAAAACCCTACTCCAGAGAACTCAGGTGATGGTCTTGATGAAAACCTACTCCAGAGAACTCAGGTGATGGTCTTGATGAAAACCTACTCAGAGAACTCAGGTGATGGTCTTGATGAAAACCTACTCCAGAGAACTCAGGTGATGGTCTTGATGAAAACCTACTCCAGAGAACTCAGGTGATGGTCTTTGATGAAATGCTCCAGAGAACTCAGGTGATGGTCTCCAGAAAACTCAGGAACTCAGGTGATGGTCTTGATGAAAACCTACTCCAGAGAACTCAGGTGATGGTCTTGATGAAAACCTACTCCAGAGAACTCAGGTGATGGTCTTTGATGAAAACCTACTCCAGAGAACTCAGGTGATGGTCTTGATGAAAACAGAGAACTACTCCAGAGAACTCAGGTGATGGTCTTGATGAAAACCTACTCCAGAGAACTCAGGTGATGGTCTTGATGAAAACCTACTCCAGAGAACTCAGGTGATGGTCTTGATGAAAACCTGCTCCAGAGAACTCAGGTGATGGTCTTGATGAAAACCTGCTCCAGAGAACTCAGGTGATGGTCTTGATGAAAACCTACTCCAGAGAACTCAGGTGATGGTCTTGATGAAAACCTGCTCCAGAGAACTCAGGTGATGGTCTTGATGAAAACCTGCTCCAGAGAACTCAGGTGATGGTCTTGATGAAAACCTGCTCCAGAGAACTCAGGTGATGGTCTTGATGAAAACCTGCTCCAGAGAACTCAGGTGATGGTCTTGATGAAAACCTGCTCCAGAGAACTCAGGTGATGGTCTTGATGAAAACCTGCTCCAGAGAACTCAGGTGATGGTCTTGATGAAAACCTACCCAGAGAACTCAGGTGATGGTCTTGATGAAACCTACCCAGAGAACTCAGGTGATGGTCTTGATGAAAACCTGCTCCAGAGAACTCAGGTGATGGTCTTGATGAAAACCTACTCCAGAGAACTCAGGTGATGGTCTTGATGAAAACCTGCTCCAGAGAACTCAGGTGATGGTCTTGATGAAAAACCTGCTCCAGAGAACTCAGGTGATGGTCTTGATGAAAACCTACTCCAGAGAACTCAGGTGATGGTCTTGATGAAAACCTGCTCCAGAGAACTCAGGTGATGGTCTTGATTGAAAACCTGCTCCAGAGAACTCAGGTGATGGTCTTGATGAAAACCTGCTCCAGAGAACTCAGGTGATGGTCTTGATACCCAGAGAAAACCTGCTCCAGAGAACTCAGGTGATGGTCTTGATGAAAACCTGCTCCAGAGAACTCAGGTGATGGTCTTGATGAAAACCTACTCCAGAGAACTCAGGTGATGGTCTTGATGAAAACCTACTCCAGAGAACTCAGGTGATGGTCTTGATGAAAACCTGCTCCAGAGAACTCAGGTGATGGTCTTGATGAAAACCTACTCCAGAGAACTCAGGTGATGGTCTTGATGAAAACCTACTCCAGAGAACTCAGGTGATGGTCTTGATGGTCTCAGGTGATGGTCTTGATGAAACCTACTCCAGAGAACTCAGGTGATGGTCTTGATGAAAACCTACTCCAGAGAACTCAGGTGATGGTCTTTGAAACCTGCTCCAGAAACCTGAAAACTCCAGAGAACTCAGGTGATGGGTGAAAACCTGCTCCAGAGAACTCAGGTGATGGTCTTGATGAAAACCTACTCCAGAGAACTCAGGTGATGGTCTTGATGAAAACCTGCTCCAGAGAACTCAGGTGATGGTCTTGATGAAAACCTACTCCAGAGAACTCAGGTGATGGTCTTGATGAAAACCTACTCCAGAGAACTCAGGTGATGGTCTTGATGAAACCTGAAAACTCCAGAGAACTCAGGTGATGGTCTTGATGAAACCTACTCCAGAGAACTCAGGTGATGGTCTTGATGAAAACCTACTCCAGAGAACTCAGGTGATGGTCTTGATGAAAAACCTACTCCAGAGAACTCAGGTGATGGTCTTGATGAAAACCTACTCCAGAGAACTCAGGTGATGGTCTTGATGAAAACCTGCTCCAGAGAACTCAGGTGATGGTCTTGATGAAAACCTACTCCAGAGAACTCAGGTGATGGTCTTGATGAAACCTGCTCCAGAGAACTCAGGTGATGGTCTTGATGAAAACCTGCTCCAGAGAACTCAGGTGATGGTCTTGATGAAAACCTGCTCCAGAGAACTCAGGTGATGGTCTTGATGAAAACCTGCTAGAGAACCAGAGAACTCAGGTGATGGTCTTGATGAAAACCTGCTCCAGAGAACTCAGGTGATGGTCTTGATGAAAACCTGCTCCAGAGAACTCAGGTGATGGTCTTGATGAAAACCTACTCCAGAGAACTCAGGTGATGGTCTTGATGAAAACCTGAAAACTCCAGAGAACTCAGGTGATGGTCTTGATGAAAACCTACTCCAGAGAACTCAGGTGATGGTCTTGATGAAAACCTACTCCAGAGAACTCAGGTGATGGTCTTGATGAAAACCTACTCCAGAGAACTCAGGTGATGGTCTTGATGAAAACCTACTCCAGAGAACTCAGGTGATGGTCTTGATGAAAACCTGCTCCAGAGAACTCAGGTGATGGTCTTGATGAAAACCTACTCCAGAGAACTCAGGTGATGGTCTTGATGGTCTTTTTAGCCATTTACTGTATGAATGTACTATTCGGTGCGTTTCTATGGGCTATAGTAGTAAAGGCCAAATTCAATATTTGATCAAATATATACGTACCAGTCAAAAGTTTGGACACACCTACTCATTCAAGGGTTTTTCTTTATTTACTATTTTCTACATTGTAAAATAATAGTGAAGACATCAAATCTATGAAATAACACATATGGAATCATGTGGTAACCAAAAATGTGTTAAACAAATCAAAATATATTTTATATTTGAGATTCTTCAAAGCAACCACCCTTTGCCTTGATGACAGCTTTGCACACTCTTGGCATTCTATCAACCATCTTCACTTGGAATACTTTTCCAACAATCTTGAAGGAGGAGCACTTGTTGGTTGCTTTTCCTTCACTCTGCGGTCCAACTCATGTTGTTGTGTTGGGTTATTGTCCTGTTGAAAAACAAATGATAGTCCCACTAAGCGCAAACCAGATGGGATGGCATATCACTGCAGAATGCTGTAGTAGCCATGCTGGTTAAGTGTGCCTTGAATTCTAAATAAATCACTGACAGTGTCACCAGCAAAGTACCCCCACACCATCACACCTCCTCCTCCTTGCTTCACGGTGGGAACTACACATGTGAAGATCATCCGCTCACCTACTCTGCGTCTCACAAAGCCACGACGGTTGGAACCGAAAATCTCACATTTGGAATCATCAGACCAAAGGACAGATTTCCACTGGTCTAATGTTCATTGCTCGTGTTTCTTGGCCCAAGCAAGTCTCTTCTTATTATTGGTCCTTTAGTAGTGGTTCCTTTGCAGAAATTCGACCATGAAGACCTGATTCACTCTTGAGATGAGTCTGTTACTTAAACTCTGTGAAGCATTTATTTGGGCTGCAATTCCTGAGGCTGGTAAACTTTAATGAACGTATCCTCTGCAACAGAGGTAACTCTGGGTCTTCCTTTCCTGTGGCGGTCCTCATGAGAGCCAGTCTCATCATAGTGCTTGATGGTTTTTGTGTCTTCACTTGAAGAAAAGTTCAAAGTTCTTGACATTTTCCAAATTAAATTAAAGTAATGATGGAATGTCATTTCTCTTTGCATATTTGAGCTGTTCTTGCCATAATATGGACTTGGTCTTTTATCAAATAGGACTGTCTTCTGTATACCACCCCTAACTTGTCACAACACAACTTATAGGCTCAAACGCATTAAGGAGGAAATCAATTCCACAAATTAACTTTTAACAAAGCACACCTGTTAATTGAAATGCATTCCAGGTGACTACCTCATGTAGCTGGTTGAGAGAATGCCAAGAGTGTGCAAAGCTGTCATCAAGGCAAACAGTGGCACTTTGAAATATCTCAAATATAAAATATATTTTAATTTGTTAAACACTTTCCGTGTGTTATTTCATAGTTTTGATGTCTTCACTATTATTCTACAATGTAGAACATAGTAAAAATAAAGAAAAACCCTGGAATGAGTACGTGTGTCCAAATTTTTGACTGGTACTGTAAATACATTCTTTATACATACAGGGGTCCTAAAATTCCAAATCAAATAGCTTAATGATCCATTGTATGACCATCGTAAAACAATTCCATGTGTATGCTTAGTAGAACCTCAATTGAATCAATTTAAAAAATCAGCCCGTAATACAACAAAATGTGGAACCCAGCATTACCCAGTCCTCTGGTCAAGAGGTATGAATACTTTCTAAAGGCACTGTATGTCACAATGGGACGCCAAACTATCACGTCTCAGCATCTGTGTACTATGATTTACGCTTAAGTCTCAGGCAGCAACTCCAACCATCTCTGAACACACTGTAACACTGTAGGCCTATATGTTATCCCACGGAACAACAAACTGCCGTCAAAGTCAATGTATCGTTACCAACAAGCCAGGCTGCGTAATGCTGAGGAGCAAGCAGCAGGTATTTGTTAGTTAACCTCTGTCTGAATTAAGCCCTGTCTCTAGTAGAAAGGCAGAGGCCGGTTCAGGAGCGGTGAGCGTTCACGACTGTTTTGACTAAGCCATCTCGGAGAGGGCCCAGCAGAGGAGATTCCCAGCATTTGTAAAAGATTAGCGGCCAAGCCCCGGTGTAGCGAGTCCCAGGTCAGAGAGAGTGCAGCAGGCATGCGGACAGGGGAAGGAGGTGGTGGTGATTAACTTCCAGACCCTATCTTTCTTCCCATCTGTGGCAGGCCAGTCAGGCAGTCAGACACGCCGTCTGCCTTGAGTTTACATGAGGCACAGCTCTGTAATGTGATTAAAGGTGTGTAGTCACAGTGGGGGTGACCTTACAGGAGGCTAGGTCTGGTCTGGTCGCCTGGTTTGACATTCAATGCTAGTGTCGTAAATGCCGTGGTGGATTGTGGGTGTTGTAGTTGTTGTTGTTGATAAATATCGTCAGGGTTGATGTTTTTTTTAAAGGGTACGTTTCTGTTTGTTCTTAGTGATGCTATGTCATTTATGAAGGTAACATTCCATGTTCTGGTCAGCTTAAATAGCAGAGAAATGTTCTGTCAGATTTATCTAGTCCCAGATAGAGTACATATGATCTGTGTAACAATGAGAATGGCCCACATACTCTTAATCTAATCATTAGCCAAAATACTAAATGAAAACCAACTGTGCGGGGACAATAAAATACTTTTTTTCATCTCTTTGTTTTGCTAATAAGGGAAAATGGTGCAGCATTTTCATTTGGCTGCTGCCGCCGAGTTCGGAGCTAAACTGCTCAGCACCTGGCTTGGCTGTCAGAGGCTCAGCGCTGCTTAACTTCATTTCAATTTAAAACACAAACGTGTTAGATCACTGTCGATACAAAGCTCAAAAAGGCTGATTAGGCTTTTCATCCGTATTAGTCAACATGTACACTGACTTTTTAAGGGCAAGAGTTAAATCAACAGAAAAAGAACAACAACAAAACTCCTCCCTCCCGCACCCCCCCATGACTCAGCTTCAGTGGAACACATACTGGGGCCGAGGCCAGACGTTTCTCACAAATATTGTTGTCAAAAACTCCAAGTGATATATAAGAATCGTGTACGTTTAAATGGGAGACTTGTGTGCTTGTGCCTCCGTTCTATTTCAATGCTGAGAATGCCAGCGAATCAGTAACTTCTCACGATGAGCCGCGGCTCCATCGTAAAGGGTGAGCACAGCGAAGAGCAGGGGAAAAGGCTGTAAACGTCAGCTAGGACAAATCCAATGACCTGGCTCTCTGTGACCTGGTTCTTTTTCTTTTCTAAGTTGGCTGCAGCCCCAATACCCCCCCCCCCCCCACACACATACACATAAAGATAGACATACTGTACCTACACACACACACTATTTAATTTCTCTACACATTTCAAACCATCTTTTCACAGTAAAATCCAGGATGTTTGACCACATGGAGTCAAGTGGAAAGGTTATGACTCAAATTAAATTCTAGTAATAAGTTCAATGGTAATAGTGCTTGTATGAAACAGCTGGGTGTGGTGATGCTGTTTACAGTCATCAGTCCTGACACACTCCTCCATCACTACATCACTCCGTCACTATTTACTGCTGCTGCCTTCCCTAACAGACAGACCTAACCCTAACCCTAACCTAACCTGACCCTAACCCTAACCCTGACCCTAACCCTAACCCTGACCCTATAACCCCTAACCCTGACCCTAACCCTAACCCTGACCCTTAACCCTAACCCTGACCCTAACCCTAACCTAACCTAACCCTAACCCTAACCCTGACCCTAACCCTGACCCTAACCCTAACCCTAACCCAGTCCTGACACACTCCTCCATCACTGCATCACTCCGTCACTATTTACTGCTGCTGCCTTCCCTAACAGACAGACCTAACCCTAACCCTAACCCTGACCCTAACCCTAACCCTAACCCTAACCCTGACCCTAACCCTAACCCAGTCCTGACACACTCCTCCATCACTACATCACTCCGTCACTATTTACTGCTGCTGTCTTCCCTAACAGACAGACCTAACCCTAACCCTAACCCTGACCCTAACCCTAACCCTGACCCTAACCCTAACCCTAAACCAGTCCCGACACACTCCTCCATCACTACATCACTCCGTCACTATTTACTGCTGCTGCCTTCCCTAACAGACAGACCTAACCCTGACCCTAACCCTAACCCTAACCCTGACCCTAACCCTAACCCCTAACCCAGTCCCGACACACTCCTCCATCACTACATCACTCCGTCACTATTTACTGCTGCTGCCTTCCCTAACAGACAGACCTTTGGTTTTAAACCTCGTCCTGACCAAATCTGAGTTCAATTACTATTCAAAATATTTTCAAATACTTAAGTTGGGCTTGATTGATCTTGCCTGGCACAATTGAACCAATAGAATAGTCACAAAACTGCCAACTTCGCCCATTTGGAAGATCTAGGCAGGCTAGAGCAAACGATAAAAGTAGTTTAAAGATGACAAATGTTATTTGAACCCAGGTTTGGTCCGAGTTTACACCATTCTGGCCTAGCTTGGTCTTGGCTCTGTTTCACTCACCTGCCTTGTAAAGGCATCTGTCACACACGCACGCGCACACACACACACACACACACACACACACACACACACACACACACACACACACACACACACACACACACACACACACACACACACACAGCTTTATTTTCAGAACTTTTCTGGAGGGTAAAAATGTTGAACATTAAAAATCCTATAAACCTCTAACCATAACCTTAACCCAACCGTAACCATAACCCTAACCGTAATCTTAACCCTAACCCCATAACCCTAACCCCATAACCCTAACCCCATAACCCTAACCCCATAACCTTAACCCTAACCCCATAACCCTAACTTTAACCCGAAAACCCTAAACTAAAACCTTAACCTTAAAAAAGTCCTGACTTTTCAATTATTATTATTTTCTTCTACCTTGTCAGGACATTTGGGTGAATTGTTAAGACATTGGGGTCCTGATAAGGTAGGATAAGTACACACACATACACACACATCACGTCCCCTCAGGACTTGAGAGTCAGGACACCAGTCAGACACACCGTGCTGGCAGCACACAGATGGAGTCCTGGTTTTGAGTAGAGACATGAGCTGGGTTGACTTAGCTTTGAGATATCAGCTGATGTACGAAGGGCTATATAAATAAATTTGATTTGATTTGATTTGAGCTACTAAGACTAGGATTGATCTGGTTTACGTCCTGTATAGATGTACTGAATGGATTCACTGCGAAGTCTGCGAAGTCTGAAGTCATTCAGTTTGTGAATAGTTGGGTGGATTTGGGATATTTGGCTTAATTTTCTCCCTTGTCTAGGCAATGGCTTCTTAAAGTTAGTGGTCTGGGCACAGAGGCTCAGGAAGAACCTTACTACCAGGAGCTGGATTGGTCAACAGACGACTTGACGGACAGATGGACGATGGAGCACAGGAGGCTGCTGAAAGGAGGATGACTCATAATAATGGCTGAAATGGAGCAAATGGAATGGCAACAACAACATTGGTGCGGCAGGTAGCCTAATGGTTAGAGAGTTGGGCCAGTAACCGAAAGGTTGCTAAATCGAATCCTCAAGCTGACAATGTAAAAATCTGTCATTCTGCCCCTGAACAAGGAAGTTAACCCAGTCTTCCTAGGCAGTCATTGTAAATAAGAATTTGTTCTTAACTGACTTGCCTAGTTAAATAAATAAAATAATAAAACCATGGAAACCATGTGTTTGATGTATTTGAAACCATTCCACTAATTCCACTCCAGCCAATTACCACGAGACCATCCTCCCCAATTAAGTTGCCACCAACCTGTAAAGGTGTCTTGCATACCTTTCAAATGATTCCAGTTACTAGCTAATGGTGTGTGTGAGATTCAGGTTACTCACTGGGACAGTTTAGGTTATCCAAATGGGTAGTTGTGCACTAGGTTTGACCTGGGGCCATAGCCCATAGGGTTCTGGTCAAAAGGTAGTGCACTACTGTGTTTATGAAGGTGTCTTTCAGTCTGTTAGGTCTCCCACGTGTACCGTACCACATGCTGAACACACACCTACACACTAGTGTGTCGTTGTCACACTGGTCACATAGACACCCTGTGTGGGGGAGACTACTGGGCACCACCAGTGACATGGTGTGACCACTAGGTGGTGACAGGCACAAGTGTAAAGTAGTAATTACAACAGAGACAGAGAACAGCGATTGGCTGTGGGCGGGTAGCGGAGAGCCCTGTCATTGGTGGTGAGTCTAATCAGGATGGACCACCCGGTTTACCCTGGCATTGATGGATATGACATTTGTGGGGGTGGGAGGAGGGGGGATCAGTGTGTTTGTGTACGTCCCTTTGTGTGTATGAAACCACAGCCTTTATATTGCCTTGTAATGTGTTCTCCAGTGTGTGGGCTTTGATTTACAGTGTCCCCTTGACTTGTCCGGCCATGCGGTGAACTCCTTGTGTAGGGGATAGGGAGGCAGTCATTGGGCTGAAGGCTGCAGGCTGGAGTTTGGGGGCATGGTGCGTTTACTGTCAGCTGTTTGTTAGACTGCGGTCAGCCCTGTTCTGTTTAGAGGGACCGTTGTTGTGAGGAAGTCTGCTCCACGCAACATCTGTCTGTTTCCTCTGAAATGCTGAGGACCATTTTCATTCATCTGACCACTGTAATATCAATCTGGCCGGGACTCTAGTAGAAGTCACTTCTAATGGCCGCAGACTGCTAAGGAGAACTCTGTTAGGGAAGCCTTTTATTTCAGTGTAAAAAGGCATCCAGCGTTTTCAGGGTGAAATGCAATGGACCTTTCAAGTTGACTAGTCATTACAAGAGTTTGGAGAAAATTGTTTCCATTTTTCTACTACTTGCTCTGGCTCCTGATAATGGCTGAAATATTTAAGAATATTGTTTTTCTTTGCCACACTCAGAGTTGAATTTATGGCAAAGTAGTTCATGAGCAAAGTAGTTCATGAGTAATAAGGAATTAACATGGTATACCTTTCGGAACACAACTTAAATCTGCTATAACAAACTGATTTGATCCTCATGAAAATTCTCTTGTCTGCTGGTAGTACTAATCCTGCTAAGAAAACAGAGATTTCTGTCCTCCTAATTTAATAAAAATGTTCCTCTTCCCTCTCTCCGTTGAGCACCTGTTTAAAGGAGATGTCCTTTCTACTTTGTTATTCTTTCATTTACTTGTGCCCCCAGGTTTTTCAATCGTACATCCATTACTAAGCAAACAGATACGCTCAGAGCCTATGCAGCAGACACAAATATAGATGAGTTATGAGATTTAAACCAGGAGAAGACATCTTTGAACTGTAATACACAACAATCTGCAGTAGACAACAGCCACTATAACCCAGAACATCCTCCCTCCCAGTCGTTTGTTATATATGGAGAAAAGAAAGAAGAGATGAGAGGAAGAATGAACATTATTAACCATTTACCCGCTGATCTTATGATTTATAGAGCCCAAAATGTCTCCTGGTTGAAGTGTCATGCTGGATTTCCAGATGCATCTGTCTTGTGGTTTTGGCAGCTTGTTGTACCTTGAGTTCAGATGTTTCAGAGTTGGGGCCCTGACATGGTCTGCGTGCCAAATGGCACCCTATTTCCTGTATAGTGCACTACTTTTGACCAGAGTCCTATGGGAACTAGGAAATAGGGTGCCATTTGGGACACACATATATCATCCGTTCCCTCCAAACAAGCCGTGCTCCCTCTCCCAGTACAGTACACCTCTGAGCACTCCCCTCCTCTCCTCCTCCATTCCCCCCAAACCATCTGCACATCTGTTTTTCATTCCACTGCATCTCGCAAGACTTGAACACATTAAACGCTGGCACAAGCACAGTCTCACTCCAGCACTTAACACTGCGCTTAGGTGACTTAAGGCAGAGGCGAGAATTATAGAAAATGAAGTGTCACCGAAATAAAAAAATTGCCTGAGATTTACCACCAATTACACTTAATCATGAACCGTACCAGGACATCTGTTGATCAGATGCAGCAGTACTACTCTCCATAGGGAGAGATGAGAGAGAATGTAAAAAAGAAAGAAAGGGAAGAGGAGAGAGAGAGAGAGAGAGAGAATGAGATAGAGAGAGAGAGAGAGAGAAGTGAGAGAGAGAGAAAAGAGAGGGAAAGAAAAGAGAGAGAGAGGAAAGAGAGAGAACGAGAGAGAGAGAGAAAGAGAGGGAAAGAAAAGAGAGAGAGAGGAAAGAGAGAGAAAGAGAGAGAACGAGAGAGAACGAGAGAGAGAGAGAGGGAAAGAGAGAGAGAGAGAGAGAGGGAATGAGAGAGAGAGAGAGAGAGAGAGAGAGAGAGAGAGAGAGAGAGAACGAGAGAGAGAGAGAGAGAGAGAGAGAGAACGAGAGAGAGAGAGAGAGAACGAGAGAGAGAGAGAGAAGAGAGAGAGAGAGAGAGAGAGAGAGAGAACGAGAGAGAGAGAGCAAGAGAGAGAGAGAACGAGAGAGAGAGAACGAGAGAGAGAGAGAAAACAGAGAGAGAGAGAGAGAGAGAGAACAGAGAGAGAGCAGAGAGAGAGAACAGAGAGAGAGCGAGATAGAGGTGAGAGACTGAAGAGAGAAAAGAGAGACTGAAGAGAGAGAGAGAAAACAGAGAGACAAGAGAGAGAGAGAGAGAGAAGTGAGAGAGAGAGAGAAAAGAGAGAGAGAGGAAAGAGACAGAGAGAGAAAAGAGAGAGAGGAGTCAGTAGCTAGGTTTCCATCCAATTGGTGACAGATTATCATGAGCGGTGTGTTTCCATCAAACTGACTTGCTGCAGATAAAAGACTGTTTGTGTTGACATAGTGCACATAAAAAGCACTTTTGCTTTCCCTTGTACCAAATAAAAAGGTAAATGGGTTTCCATCGCATTTTCAACTCTACTGATGGTTTTGTTACAAAAGCTGTTGCGATAAATAACAAACTTGCCCAATCTGGTTTTGGCGCATGCGCTCTAGACAACAGTCTGCTGATAAAGTGGGCAGGGGGTAATATGATTGGCAGCCAATCACCGATCATCATCTCAGCAGCTTTCAAATAATAGGCTACCCTCGATATTTAGCCTATTGGAAATGTGTTTGATCACCGTTCACTTAAACAATATGTGAAGTTCATCATAACTTATTTCATCCGCCTATAAACGTTTAATTCTATATGATGTTATTATATCAATATTTGCGCATAAAGCGACAACCGCCATTTCTCGCATAATTAATTTTACAGATATAAAAAGATCCCCACATGTGTTTCGATCAGGCCTGTCTTGGCTTTTTTTATGCTTCAGGTAATTCATCCACATGAAATGGTTGGATGGAAACCTGGTTACTGCAAGAGCGAGACAGAGACAGAGAGACCAGAGAGAGAGAGAGAGAGAAAGAGACCAGAAAAAGTGAGACCAGAGAGAGAGACCAGAGAGAGAGCGACCAGAGAGAGAGAGAGAGACCAGAGAGAGAGACCAGAGAGAGAGAGACCAGTGAGAGAGACCAGAGAGAAAGATATCAGAGAGAGAGACAGAGAGAGAGAGAGAGAGAGAGAGAGAGAGAGACCAGAGAGAAAGATACCAGAGAGAGACCAGGGAGAGAAAAAAAAACAGGGAGAGAGAAACCAGAGATAGACCAGAGAGAGAGAGACCAGAGTGAGAGACCAGAGAGAAAGAGACCAGAGAGAAAACCCAGAGAGAGAGCGAGATCAGAGAGAGAGAGACCAGAGAGAAACCAGAAAGAGAGACCAGATAGCGAGATCAGAGAGAGAGACCAGAGAGAGAGACAAGAGAGAAAGAGAGACCAGAGAGAGAGACCAGAGAGAGAAATCAGAGAGAGAAACCAGAGAGAGACAGAGAGAGACAGACCAGAGAGAGACCCAGAAAGAGAGACCAGAAAGAGAGACCAGAGAGAGAAAGACCAGAGAGAGAGATCAGCGAGAGAGACTAGAGAGAGAGACCAGAGAGAGACCGCAGAGAGAGCAGATAGCGAGACCAGGGAGAGAGGCCAGAGAAAGAGAGACCAGAGAGAGCGAGACCAGAGAGAGAGAAATCAGAGAGAGCAACCAGAGCGAGAGAGATCAGAGAGAGAGAGACCAGAGAGAGAGAGACGAGAGAGAGAGACCAGAGAGAGAGAGACTAGAGAGAGAGACCAGAGCGAGAGAAATCAGAGAGAGAGAGAGACCATAGAGAGAAAGACAGAAAAGAGAATCAGAGTTCTGGATAAATGAAATGTATCCAGTATTTGTGGAATTAGTAAGGTTAGAACGACAACATGTGATGTAATATGTCATTTTGATGATGAATCTCAGGTAATTCTGATTAGTGTGGAATGCAATATGGAATACAACACAGACATGCAAATAGTCATGCTGTTTGTGTGGGGTTATGTGCTTTAGGGTTGGAGACGTGGAATGTTCTGTTTATTAATCATTTATTAGTCATTCGTGTAGTCACGGAGTAAGCCAAAGTACAACGCTGATTTAATATGGTGCCATCTGGGACGGACACAATATCACCCATATGGAAATACATGCATATGTTAAGAAACATTGTCCTTCTTCTAAACCATATAAACGCCAATGAGTCAAAAGAGAGAGAATGAGATTTATTTTGGTTAATTGTATTTGTTGTCTTTGTCTTGTCTCTTTAACCCTAGTTACAGACCTGAATGAATTCATCCATGGAAATAGTTAGTAAGGGTTTTCCATTTGTGGTTTCGATGCATTTGATTTTTTTATGGGTTTGCTTTGTGTTCTTGAGGGGGTTTTGAAGCGGAGGAAGCATGACAAATGGATGACATAAGAACACTGTGAATCAATGGGGGGTTATTGGAAACTCTTTTATCTCCTTGCCACAAGCCAAAAAATAATCACATATGTCCCTCAATTAAAGTTATCCAGTAACCACATATATCCCTTTATAATTACTCCTTGTCTGCATCTATAATTTATCTGTTCATTCATGTGTAACAGTGAGAATAGATGAGAAGAATATGTCTCTATCTCCCCCCGCATGGATTAGTGAGCTCCTCCATTTCTAATCAACCTGCTATGATGCTCAACAAGAGGAGCGGACCACTTGCAGATAACGGTGAGTGTATGGATAAATAGATTCATACCCATGATATCAAACAGGGTATTTTCCTGTGGTCCTGTTCCAAAAGTGTTTTTTCTGGGAGGGGTGTAAGAAGAAGAAGAAGAAAAAGAGGAAGGGGGGATAACAATAGAGGACATCTTCTGGGCTTTGTCTCATCTCTGTCTTCTTCTGGGCTTTGTCTCATCTCTGTCTTCTTCTGGGCTTTGTCTCATCTCTGTCTCCTTCTGGGCTTTGTCTCATCTATGTCTCCTTCTGGGCTTTGTCTAATCTCTGTCTTCTTCTGGGCTTTGTCTCATCTCTGTCTTCTTCTGGGCTTTGTCTCATCTCTGTCTTCTTCTGGGCTTTGTCTCATCTCTGTCTCCTTCTGGGCTTTGTCTCATCTCTGTCTCCTTCTGGGCTTTGTCTCATATCTCTGTCTTCTTCTGGGCTTTGTCTCATCTCTGTCTCCTTCTGGGCTTTGTCTCATCTCTGTCTTCTTCTGGGCTTTGCCTCATATCTGTCTTCTTTTGGGCTTTGTCTCATCGCTGTCTTCTTCTGGGCTTTGCCTCTTCTCTGTCTTCTTCTTCTGGGCTTTGTTTCCAGCTCCTGAGCAAGCCAGCCCTAACACACACAATGGTATACTAACAATGCTGAATTACCATGGCATATTCAATATTAACTGAATTTACTGTTGGTTTCATTCCAAGCCACCATATGTTGAGAAGCCCGTTTTCTCCTAGCCTGAGAGCATGACTGATTCAGTTGTTGTAGAAAAGCTTTAAATCAGCAGAGCGTTCAGTCTGTATGTTTTATGGAATATAGGACTTCTATAGGTCTTCAGTACAGAGGAAGTGACATTGGTTTTATTGTAAAGAGAGTAACTGTTCTGGACAGACTGGTTATATGGTAAAGTTCAGGCCTTTAGAACATGTGACCTGGTGTAGTTTAGGCCTGTTCTGACATACCCTGATCAGCTCCTAGCTCCTAGCTCTAAACTAGCATAACCAGTACGATGACATACCCTGGTCAGCTCCTAGCTCCTAGCTCTAAACTAGCATAACCAGTACGATGACATACCCTGGTCAGCTCTTAGCTCTAAACTAGCATAACCAGTACGATGACATACCCTGGTCAGCTCCTAGCTCTAAACTAGCATAACCAGTACGATGACATACCCTGGTCAGCTCCTAGCTCTAAACTAGCATAACCAGTACGATGACATACCCTGATCAGCTCCTAGCTCTAAACTAGCATAACCAGTACGATGACATACCCTGGTCAGCTCCTAGCTCTAAACTAGCATAACCAGTACGATGACATACCCTGGTCAGCTCCTAGCTCTAAACTAGCATAACCAGTACGATGACATACCCTGATCAGCTCCTAGCTCTAAACTAGCATAACCAGTACGATGACATACCCTGGTCAGCTCCTAGCTCCTAGCTCTAAACTAGCATAACCAGTACGATGACATACCCTGGTCAGCTCCTAGCTCTAAACTAGCATAACCAGTACGATGACATACCCTGGTCAGCTCCTAGCTCTAAACTAGCATAACCAGTAAACTAGCATAACCAGTATGACATACCCTGGTCAGCTCCTAGCTCTAAACTAGCATAACCAGTACGATGACATACCCTGGTCAGCTCCTAGCTCCTAGCTCTAAACTAGCATAACCAGTACGATGACATACCCTGGTCAGCTCCTAGCTCTAAACTAGCATAACCAGTACGATGACATACCCTGGTCAGCTCCTAGCTCTAAACTAGCATAACCAGTACGATGACATACCCTGATCAGCTCCTAGCTCTAAACTAGCGTAACCAGTACGATGACATACCCTGGTCAGCTCCTAGCTCTAAACTAGCATAACCAGTACGATGACATACCCTGGTCAGCTCCTAGCTCTAAACTAGCATAACCAGTACGATGACATACCCTGGTCAGCTCCTAGCTCCTAGCTCTAAACTAGCATAACCAGTACGATGACATACCCTGGTCAGCTCCTAGCTCTAAACTAGCATAACCAGTACGATGACATACCCTGGTCAGCTCCTAGCTCTAAACTAGCATAACCAGTACGATGACATACCCTGGTCAGCTCCTAGCTCCTAGCTCTAAACTAGCATAACCAGTACGATGACATACCCTGGTCAGCTCCTAGCTCCTAGCTCTAAACTAGCATAACCAGTACAATGACATACCCTGGTCAGCTCCTAGCTCTAAACTAGCATAACCAGTACGATGACATACCAGGGTATGTCATTGAGCTCCTAGCTCCTAGCTCTAAACTAGCATAACCAGTACGATGACATACCCTGGTCAGCTCCTAGCTCTAAACTAGCATAACCAGTACGATGACATACCCTGGTCAGCTCCTAGCTCCTAGCTCTAAACTAGCATAACCAGTACGATGACATACCCTGGTCAGCTCCTTGCTCTAAACTAGCATAACTAGTATGATGACATACCCTGGTCAGCTCCTAGCTCTAAACTAGCATAACCAGTACGATGACATACCCTGGTCAGCTCCTAGCTCTAAACTAGCATAACCAGTACGATGACATACCCTGGTCAGCTCCTAGCTCTAAACTAGCATAACCAGTACGATGACATACCCTGGTCAGCTCCTAGCTCTAAACTAGCACAACCAGTACGATGACATACCCTGGTCAGCTCCTAGCTCTAAACTAGCATAACCAGTACGATGACATACCCTGGTCAGCTCCTAGCTCCTAGCTCTAAACTAGCATAACCAGTACGATGACATACCCTGGTCTGCTCCTAGCTCTAAACTAGCATAACTAGTACGATGACATACCCTGGTCAGCTCCTAGCTCTAAACTAGCATAAACAGTGTGTCTTCTCCTTCCCTTAATGACCAGTGTCCCTCTCCTGCTACTACCAGTGGTGTAAAGTACTTAGGTAAAAATACTATAAAGTACTACTTAAGTAGTTATTTGGGGTATCTGTACTTTACTTTACTATTTATATTTTTTCCAACTTTTACTTCACTACATTCCGAAAGAAAATAATGTACTTTTTACTCCATACATATTCATGCCACCCAAAAGTACTCGGTACATTTTGAATGCTTAACAGGACAGGAAAATGGTCCAATTTACACACTAAACAGAGAACATCCCTGGTCATCCTTACTGCCTCTGATCTGGAGGACTCACTAAACAGAGAACATCCCTGGTCATCCCTACTGCCTCTGATCTGGAGGACTCACTAAACAGAGAACATCCCTGGTCATCCCTACTGCCTCTGATCTGGAGGACTCACTAAACAGAGAACATCCCTGGACATCCTTACTGCCTCTGATCTGGAGGACTCACTAAACAGAGAACATCCCTGGTCATCCCTACTGCCTCTGATCCGGAGGACTCACTAAACAGAGAACATCCCTGGTCATCCTTACTGCCTCTGATCTGGAGGACTCACTAAACAGAGAACATCCTTGGTCATCCTTACTGCCTCTGATCTCGAGGACTCACTAAACAGAGAACATCCCTGGTCATCCCTACTGCCTCTGATCTGGAGGACTCACTAAACAGAGAACATCCCTGGTCATCCCTACTGCCTCTGATCTGGAGGACTCACTAAACACAAATGCATCACTTATAAATTATGTCTGAGTGTTGGAGTATACCCCTGGCTATCCATATACCCCTGGCTACCTGGCTATCCATATACCCATGGTTATCCATATACCCCTGGCTATCCATATACCCCTGGCTATCCATATAACCCTTGCTATCCATATGCCCCTGGTTATCCGTATACCCCTGGTTATCCATATACCCCTGGCTATCCATATGCCCCTGGTTATCCGTATACCCCTGGCTATCCATATACCCCTGGCTATCCATATGCCCCTGGTTATCCATATACCCCTGGCTATCCATATGCCCCTGGCTATCCATATACCCCTGGCTATCCATATGCCCCTGGCTATCCATATACCCCTGGTTATCCATATACCCCTGGCTATCCATATGCCCCTGGCTATCCATATGCCCCTGGCTATCCGTATGCCCCTGGTTATCCGTATACCCCTGGCTATCTATATACCCCTGGCTATCCATATACCCCTGGCTATCCATATACCCCTGGCTATCCGTATGCCCCTGGCTATCCGTATGCCCCTGGTTATCCGTATACCCCTGGCTATCCATATACCCCTGGCTATCCATATACCCCTGGCTATCCATATACCCCTGGCTATCCATATGCCCCTGGCTATCCATATGCCCCTGGCTATCCATATGCCCCTGGCTATCCATATACCCCTGGCTATCCATATACCCCTGGCTATCCATATGTTCTTGTTCTCAACACTTCCTGCCCGAGATGGCATAGTAGTTCAGACGTCTTTTGTCCTCGTCTTGTCGTGTCGTGTATATATATATATTTACAACTTTTTTCACATACATTTTATTTTTATTTTCCATCAACTCATCTTCAATAGACTCTCCTGCAACCTGCCTCACCAATTGATATGTATAAATACGTATTATTTACCTCAAATCTGCAATCCTCCAAGAAGCTAGCCAGAAACTCCAAGAAGCTAGCCAGAAGCTAGCCAGGAGCTAGCCAGAAGCTAATTAGAAGCTAGTTAGCTTCTTTACTGGCAACTCGTTAGTATTCAGCTAACCACGGTTTGTGGTCATCAGCTATCCTTTAACTCGAAAATCTATCGCCAGTTTTGTACGGCGCAGCGCGGCTCGGAGCGGAACATACCGGACCGATTTTTCTCTCCATGTCCCTGGATTTCAACTGCTCTCTGGACATTCACTCCCGGATCTCACAGCTAGCTGGCTGCTATCCGTGTGTCTATCTGCTTTCGTCGATTCCGGAGCAAACATCAATTACTCCGGAGCTAGCCAGCTCCGTCAATCACTCCTGGGCTGCAGTCACCTATCCGGACCCGTTTTACTGCCTACGCGCAGCCCCACCGGGCCTTCACAACTGGACTGCCGACGTTATCTACCCGAAGGAGATCCGGCTGGCTCCTCCGTCGCGACGTTACCTGAACGCCCATCTGCGGCCTGCTAACCGTTAGCTGTCTTACCGGCTGCTCTCAGAATAGACAATCGGACAATTTATTTATTTTTATTATTATTATGTTTCTTCTTGGGCCTCTATAACTATATCTATTGTTTTTATTTTTTTGTTGTTGTGTGATTTGGACTAATCCCCTCTACAACACGGAACTCCACTAATCTACTGACGGAACGCAAGAGGTGGCTAACAACAGACCTCCATCCTATGCTAGCTTGCTACCGATGTCCTGGCTAGCTGTCTAAATCGCCGTGACCCCCAAACCAACCTCTCCACTCCCTGGACCCTTTTGATCACTCGACTAAGGATGCCTCTCCTTAATGTCAATATGTATTGTCCATTGCTGTTCTGGTTAGTGTTTATTGGCTTATTTCACTGTAGAGCCTCTAGTCCTGCTCACTATACCTTACCCAACTTATTAGTTCCACCACCCACACATGCAATGACATCTCCTGGTTTCAATGATGTTTCTAGAGACAATATCTCTCTCTTCATCACTCAATACCTAGGTTTACCTCCACTGTATTCACATCCTACCATACCTTTGTCTGTACATTATACCTTGATGCTATTTTATCGCTTCCAGAAACCTCCTTTTACTCTCTGTTCCAGACGTTCTAGACGACCAATTCTTATTGCTTTTAGCCGTACCCTTATTCTTCTCCTCCTATGTTCCTCTGGCGATGTAGAGGTGAATCCAGGCCCTGCAGTGCCTAGCTCCACTCCTATTCCCCAGGCGCTCTCTTTTGATGACTTCTGTAACCGTAATAGCCTTGGTTTCATGCATGTTAACATTAGAAGCCTCCTCCCTAAGTTTGTTCTTTTCACTGCTTTAGCACACTCTGCCAACCCGGATGTTCTAGCTGTGTCTGAATCCTGGCTTAGGAAGACCACCAAAAATTCAGAAATTTTAATTCCAAACTACAACATTTTCAGACAAGATAGAACTGCCAAAGGGGGCGGTGTTGCAATCTACTGCAAAGATAGCCTGCAGAGTTCTGTCCTACTATCCAGGTCTGTACCCAAACAATTTGAACTTCTACTTTTAAAAATCCACCTCTCTAAAAACAAGTCTCTCACCGTTGCCGCCTGCTATAGACCACCCTCTGCCCCCAGCTGTGCTCTGGACACCATATGTGAACTGATTGCCCCCATCTATCTTCAGAGCTCGTGCTGCTAGGCGACCTAAACTGGAACATGCTTAACACCCCAGCCATCCTACAATCTAAACTTGATGACCTCAATCTCACACAAATTATCAATGAACCTACCAGGTACCCCCAAAGCCTTAAACACGGGCACCCTCATAGATATCATCCTAACCAACTTCCCCTCTAAATACACCTCTGCTGTCTTCAACCAAGATCTCAGCGATCACTGCCTCATTGCCTGCATCCGTAATGGGTCAGCGGTCAAACGACCTCCACTCATCACTGTAAAACGCTCCCTGAAACACTTCAGCGAGCAGGCCTTTCTAATCGACCTGGCCGGGGTGTCCTGGAAGGATATTGATCTCATCCCGTCAGTAGAGGATGCCTGGATATTTTTTTAAATGCCTTCCTAACAATCTTAAATAAACATGCCCCATTCAAGAAAATTAGAACCAGGAACAGATATAGCCCTTGGTTCTCCCCAGACCTGACTGCCCTTAACCAACACAAAAACATCCTATGGTGTTCTGCATTAGCATCGAACAGCCCCGTGATATGCAGCTGTTCAGGGAAGCTAGAAACCGTTATACACAGGCAGTTAGAAAAGCCAAGGCTAGCTTTTTCAAGCAGAAATTTGCTTCCTGCAACACTAACTCTAAAAAGTTCTGGGACACTGTAAAGTCCATGGAGAATAAGAACACCTCCTCCCAGCTGCCCACTGCACTGAAGATAGGAAACACTGTCACCACTGATAAATCCACCATAATTGAGAATTTCAATAAGCATTTTTCTACGGCTGGCCATGCTTTCCACCTGGCAACTCCTACCCCGGTCAACAGCACTGCACCCCCAACAGCAACTCGCCCAAGCCTTCCCCATTTCTCCTTCTCCCAAATCCATTCAGCTGAAGTTTTGAAAGAGCTGAAAAATCTGGACCCCTACAAATCAGCCGGGCTAGACAATCTGGACCCTTTCTTTCTAAAATTATCTGCCGAAATTGTTGCCACCCCTATTACTAGCCTGTTCAACCTCTCTTTCGTGTCATCTGAGATTCCCAAAGATTGGAAAGCAGCTGCGGTCATCCCCCTCTTCAAAGGGGGACACTCTTGACCCAAACTGCTACAGACCTATATCTATCCTACCATGCCTTTCTAAGGTCTTCGAAAGCCAAGTCAACAAACAGATTACCGACCATTTCGAATCTCACCAAACCTTCTCTGCTATGCAATCTGGTTTCAGAGCTGGTCATGGGTGCACCTCAGCCACGCTCAAGGTCCTAAACGATATCTTAACCGCCATCGATAAGAAACATTACTGTGCAGCCGTATTCATTGATCTGGCCAAGGCTTTCGACTCTGTCAACCACCACATCCTCATCGGCAGACTCGACAGCCTTGGTTTCTCAAATGATTGCCTCGCCTGGTTCACCAACTACTTCTCTGATAGAGTTCAGTGTGTCAAATCGGAGGGTCTGCTGTCCAGACCTCTGGCAGTCTCTATGGGGGTGCCACAGGGTTCAATTCTTGGACCGACTCTCTTCTCTGTATACATCAATGAGGTCGCTCTTGCTGCTGGTGAGTCTCTGATCCACCTCTACGCAGACGACACCATTCTGTATACTTCCGGCCCTTCTTTGGACACTGTGTTAACAACCCTCCAGGCAAGCTTCAATGCCATACAACTCTCCTTCCGTGGCCTCCAATTGCTCTTAAATACAAGTAAAACTAAATGCATGCTCTTCAACCGATCGCTACCTGCACCTACCCGCCTGTCCAACATCACTACTCTGGACGGCTCTGACTTAGAATATGTGGACAACTACAAATACTTAGGTGTCTGGTTAGACTGTAAACTCTCCTTCCAGACCCATATCAAACATCTCCAATCCAAAGTTAAATCTAGAATTGGCTTCCTATTTCGCAACAAAGCATCCTTCACTCATGCTGCCAAACATACCCTTGTAAAATTGACCATCCTACCAATCCTCGACTTTGGCGATGTCATTTACAAAATAGCCTCCAATACCCTACTCAACAAATTGGATGCAGTCTATCACAGTGCAATCCGTTTTGTCACCAAAGCCCCATATACTACCCACCATTGCGACCTGTACGCTCTCGTTGGCTGGCCCTCGCTTCATACTCGTCGCCAAACCCACTGGCTCCATGTCATCTACAAGACCCTGCTAGGTAAAGTCCCCCTTATCTCAG
This sequence comes from Oncorhynchus nerka, assembly GCF_034236695.1. Lineage (NCBI taxonomy): Eukaryota > Metazoa > Chordata > Actinopteri > Salmoniformes > Salmonidae > Oncorhynchus > Oncorhynchus nerka. The sequence continues at coordinate 14,435,520 of NC_088420.1, read as the reverse complement.
CTCGCTGGTCACCATAGCATCTCCCACCTGTAGCACACGCTCCAGCAGGTATATCTCTCTAGTCACCCCCAAAACCAATTCTTTCTCTGGCCGCCTCTCCTTCCAGTTCTCTGCTGCCAATGACTGGAACGAACTACAAAAATCTCTTAAATTGGAAACACTTATCTCCCTCACTAGCTTTAAGCACCAACTGTCAGAGCATCTTACAGATTACTGCACCTGTACATAGCCCACCTATAATTTAGCCCAAACAACTACCTCTTTCCCAACTGTATTTAATTTATTTATTTATTTTGCTCCTTTGCACCCCATTATTTTTATTTCTACTTTGCACATTCTTCCATTGCAAAACTACCATTCCAGTGTTTTACTTGCTATATTGTATTTACTTTGCCACCATGGCCTTTTTGCCTTTACCTCCTTCTCACCTAATTTGCTCACATTGTATATAGACTTGTTTTTTTACTGAATTATTGACTGTATGTTTGTTTTACTCCATGTGTAACTCTGTGTCGTTGTATGTGTCGAACTGCTTTGCTTTATCTTGGCCAGGTCGCAATTGTAAATGAGAACTTGTTCTCAACTTGCTTACCTGGTTAAATAAAGGTGAAATAAAAAAAAAAATTAAATATGCCCCTGGCTATCCATATACCCCTGGCTATCCATATACCCCTGGCTATCCATATACCCCTGGCTATCCATATGCCCCTGGCTATCCATATGCCCCTGGCTATCCATAATAAACAAGAAAATGGTGCCGTCTGCTTTGAAATGATTTATACTTCTACTTTTGATACATAAGTATTTTTTTTATTTGACCTTTATTTAACTAGGCAAGTCAGTTAAGAACAAATTCTTATTTTCAATGACAGCCTAGGAACAGTGGGTTAACTTCCTTGTTCAGGGGCAGAGCAACAGATTTTTACCTTGTCAGCTCAGGGATTCATCTTGCAACCTTTCGGTCACTAGTCCAACGCTCTAACCACTAGGCTACCTGCCGCCCCAAGTATATTTGATCAATTACATTTACTTTTGATACTTAAGTATATTTAGAACCAAATACTTTTAGACTTTTACTCAAGTAGTATTTTACTGGGTGACTTTCACTTTTACTTGAGTAACTTTATATTAATAAGGTATCGGCACTTTTATTAAAGTATGACAATTGAGTCCTTTTCCACCACTGCCTACTACAACATCTCTTTCATACTTGTACATCACTATTTCCTGATTCAGAACCATATTCCTCATCTCATCCTCTCCTTCGTAGAGATAAGTATCTCTCATAGGGTTGTATAGAGATTACAACATTGTACCTCTGCCATTATGGCGTGTGGGACAGCATGGGCAACGCCATTTTAAAGTAAGTCCATTTTCTTCTTCTTTTGATGTTTGAAAAAAATGTCAAGCTAATATAGGTGACTTAGGATCATATGATGCAAAATGCATCATACGGGGATGATTTCAGATTTTTTTTAAGTTACATATCTTGAAAACTTGATTGTTGACAAGCAAAACATTTTGGGACTACTGAAACAAATACCAAAAGAAAATGTTTTCCTTTAACAATTCCAAGCATACCCATAACATGACGCAGCCACCACTATGCTTGCAAATATGGAGAGTGGTACTCAGTAATGTGTTGTATTGGATTTGCCCCAAATATAACACTTTGTATTCAGGACAGCATTACTTTAGTGCCTTGTTGCAAACAGGATGCATGTTTTGGAATATTTGTTTTCGTACAGGCTTCCTTCTTTTCACTCTGTCATTTAGGTTAGTATTGTGGAGTAACTACAATGTTGTTGATCCATCCCCATTGTTCTCCTATCACAGCCATTAAACTCTGTAACTGTTTTAAAGTCACCATTGGCCCCATGGTGAAATCCCTGAGCTGTTTCCTTCCTCTCTGGCATCTGAGTTAGGAAGGATGCCGTTATTTTTGTAGTGACTGGGTGTATTGATACATCATCCAAAGTGCAATTAACAACTTCCCCATGCTCAAAGGGATATTCAATGTCTGCCTTTTTATTTTTACGCATCTATCAATAGGTGCTCTTCTTTGAGAGGCATTGGAAAATGTCCCTGGTCTTTGTGGTTGAATCTGTGTTTGAAATTCACTGCTCGACTTAAGGACCTTACAGATAATTGTGTGTGGGGTACAGAGATGAGGTAGTCATTCAAAAATCACGTTAAACACTATTATTACACACAGAGTGAGTCCATGCAACTATTTAAGGGAATTGTTAAGCACATTTTTCCGACTGAATTGATTTAGACTTGTCATAACAAAGGGGTTGAATGCTTATTGACTCAAAACATTGAAGCTTAAAAAATTTATATTAATTTGAAAAAGATTCTACAAATATAATTCCACTTAGACATTATGGGGTATTGCGTGTAGGCCAGTAACAAAACATCTCAATTTAATCCATTTCAAATTCAGGCTGTAGCACAACAAAATGTGGAAAAGGGCCAGGGTTTTGGGATGATACTTTCTGAAGGCCTGTACTGTATGTGTGCGCCTGTGTGTGCCTGTACAAAGTGAAAGGTTATATACAGGCAAGGCCATAGTATACATTAATCCTAATTCTTGTTGATTCTGTCCTGACTCATGTCACGACTGGCCATCCTGATTGAATTACTCGTATTACAGAGATGAGGCAAGAAATACTTGGCCATCGATCAACAGGCCTTGAAGTTTTTACAAACACAGTTGGATATGATGTGGAAACTGTGGAAATGCCCAGCCAAAATAAAAAATAAGACATAGCCTAACGATCTAGGACTTATTAAACAGAACCATTTGTATTCCTTGAAAACAGAGCAGAGCTGAAATAGTTATTTCCTTCTGTTTATGGCTCTGAAAGAAACCAGCATGACTCCCAAAGTCCCTCAGTGACACTGCAGTGTATACCTGACTTTCTCCATCTCTCCCTTAGCCTCTCTCTCTCTCTCTCTCTCTCTCATTCTCTCTCTCTCGCTCTATTCATTACCTGACTTTCTCCATCTCTCCCTTAGCCTCTCTCTCTCTCATTCTATCTCTCTCTCGCTCTATTCATTACCTGACTTTCTCCATCTCTCCCTTAGCCTCTCTCTCTCTCATTCTCTCTCTCTCTCTCGCTCTATTCATTACCTGACTTTCTCCATCTCTCCCTTAGCCTCTCTCTCTCATTCTCTCTCTCTCTCTCGCTCTAATCATTACCTGACTTTCTCCATCTCTCCCTTAGCCTCTCTCTCTCATTCTCTCTCTCTCTCTCTCGCTCTATTCATTACCTGACTTTCTCCATCTCTCCCTTAGCCTCTCTCTCTCTCATTCTATCTCTCTCTCTCTCTCGCTCTATTCATTACCTGACTTTCTCCATCTCTCCCTTAGCCTCTCTCTCTCTCTCTCTCTCATTCTATCTCTCTCTCGCTCTATTCATTACCTGACTTTCTCCATCTCTCCCTTAGCCTCTCTAATCTCTCTCCATTCTCTCTCTCTCTCGCTCTATTCATTACCTGACTTTCTCCATCTCTCCCTTAGCCTCTCTCTCTCATTCTCTCTCTCTCTCTCGCTCTAATCATTACCTGACTTTCTCCATCTCTCCCTTAGCCTCTCTCTCTCATTCTCTCTCTCTCTCTCTCGCTCTATTCATTACCTGACTTTCTCCATCTCTCCCTTAGCCTCTCTCTCTCTCATTCTCTCTCTCTCTCTCGCTCTATTCATTACCTGACTTTCTCCATCTCTCCCTTAGCCTCTCCTCTCTCTTATCTCTCTCTCTCTCTCTCTCTCGCTCTATTCATTACCTGACTTTCTCCATCTCTCCCTTAGCCTCTCTCTCTCTCATTCTCTCATTCTCTCTCTCTTCTCGCTCTATTCATTACCTGACTTTCTCCATCTCTCCCTTAGCCTCTCTCTCTCTCTCATTCTCTCTCTCTCTCTCTCTCTCTATTCATTACCTGTCTTTCTCCATCTCTCCCTTAGCCTCTCTCTCTCTCATCTCTCTCTCTCTCTATTCATTACCTGACTTTCTCCATCTCTCCCTTAGCCTCTCTCTCTCATTCTCTCTCTCTCTCTCTATTCATTCTGTCTTTCTCCATCTCTCCCTTAGCCTCTCTCTCTCTCTCTCTCTCTCTCTCTATTCATTACCTGACTTTCTCCATCTCTCCCTTAGCCTCTCTCTCTCTCTCATTCTCTCTCTCTCTCTCTCTCTCGCTCTATTCATTACCTGACTTTCTCCATCTCTCCCTTAGCCTCTCTCTCTCTCATTCTCTCTCTCTCTCTCTCTCTATATATATATATATATATATTCATTACCTGACTTTCTCCATCTCTCCCTTAGCCTCTCTCTCTCTCTCACTCACTCTATTCATTACCTGTCTCTCTTTTCCTATCTGCATATATTTGGGTCATATTACATTTTCATGTATAATTTTCCATATATATTTTTCTGTTGTAACTTTGGTCTGCTAAGAGAACATCAAACATTTAATAGTACAAAGTCATATAAAATGTAGTATGTAAAAATGAAAATAAACAGGAAAAAGTGTCCTCCAGCGCCAACCCCTATCCAAACAATTAAAAATAGGTATAACTATACTGTATTTTGTTTCTATGTATGTGTTGCGCTTTAGCTGAGATTCTCATGTACAGCGTCAAGTGTATTTGTCCAGGCCTTAATTGTTCCTTGACTAGCATCATTCATTCTCTCTGTCGATAATTATAATGTTATAACTTCCAACATGTTGTTTTCTTTGCGACAGTGCTGCCTCCCAACAGTAATCGTCTCTGATTGATTGAGAGATTCAAGGAGCTATCATCGTGAAGTAACATAATAGATGTAAAGCATTGAATATTTACATTCATGCACTTCTAAATAAATGGTTTATATTTGTCCCAGAAACATTGAACTGCACGGCACTCCCACATCACATGGAGGAATGTGCCTACCTCATTCAGCAGATACAGTGAACATTTGGGAGTTGGGGGCCAATTTCATCATCAAAAGTTTCCTTTGTGTCTTTTCTCTTTCTGTGAATATCCACCTCAACGTGGGTAACATACTGACTGTCTCCACTGAGGACGGATGTAAGTCATTCAAACGTGTTAACCCTCGCAAGACCATGTGCAGACCAGCCGCTTGTTATGTTCTCAGGCGTTTTCAGTCTCAGCTCAGCCCGCTATACCCACCTGCTTCAACATGTCCACTGTCATCCCAAGAAAGGGGAAATGAACTGAACTGAATGACTGCCGACCAGTAGCACTTTCTTCTGTCATCATGAAGTTCTTTGAGAGGTTTAGTCAAAGACCACATCACCTTCTCCCTCCCCAACACAGTCAACCCTCTCCAGTTCGCCTACTGCTGACAGATCCACGAAGACGCAATCGCCATTGCACTGCACACGGCCTTACCCAACTGGACAAAGGAATGTGTATGTGAGGATGCTGTTCCTCGACTACAGCTCAGCCTTCAATACCATAGTGCCCTATAAGCTCATTACAAAGTTCACAGCCCTGGGTCGGAACTCCTCCCTATGCAACTGGGTCCTGGACTTCCTGACAGGCCGACCCCCAGGTGGTGAAGTTAGGGAACATTACCTCCTTGACAATGATTCTCAACACGGGGGTCCCACCAGGGTGAGTCCTCAGTCCCCTCCTGTATTCCCTGTATACCCACGACTGTGTGGCCTCACACAGTTCCAACGCCATCATCAAGTTCGCTGACAACACGACCTCTTCTTTGAGAGGCATTGGAAAATGTCCCTGGTCTTTGTGGTTGAATCTGTGTTTGAAATTCACTGCTCGACTTAAGGACCTTACAGATAATTGTGTGTGGGGTACAGAGATGAGGTAGTCATTCAAAAATCACGTTAAACACTATTATTACACACAGAGTGAGTCCATGCAACTATTTAAGGGAATTGTTAAGCACATTTTTCCGACTGAATTGATTTAGACTTGTCATAACAAAGGGGTTGAATGCTTATTGACTCAAAACATTGAAGCTTAAAAAATTTATATTAATTTGAAAAAGATTCTACAAATATAATTCCACTTAGACATTATGGGGTATTGCGTGTAGGCCAGTAACAAAACATCTCAATTTAATCCATTTCAAATTCAGGCTGTAGCACAACAAAATGTGGAAAAGGGCCAGGGTTTTGGGATGATACTTTCTGAAGGCCTGTACTGTATGTGTGCGCCTGTGTGTGCCTGTACAAAGTGAAAGGTTATATACAGGCAAGGCCATAGTATACATTAATCCTAATTCTTGTTGATTCTGTCTGACTCATGTCACGACTGGCCATCCTGATTGAATTACTCGTATTACAGAGATGAGGCAAGAAATACTTGGCCATCGATCAACAGGCCTTGAAGTTTTTACAAACACAGTTGGATATGATGTGGAAACTGTGGAAATGCCCAGCCAAAATAAAAAATAAGACATAGCCTAACGATCTAGGACTTATTAAACAGAACCATTTGTATTCGTCTGAAAACAGAGCAGAGCTGAAATAGTTATTTCCTTCTGTTTATGGCTCTGAAAGAAACCAGCATGACTCCCAAAGTCCCTCAGTGACACTGCAGTGTATACCTGACTTTCTCCATCTCTCCCTTAGCTCTCTCTCTCTCTCTCTCTCTCTCTCATTCTCTCTCTCTCGCTCTATTCATTACCTGACTTTCTCCATCTCTCCCTTAGCCTCTCTCTCTCTCATTCTATCTCTCTCTCGCTCTATTCATTACCTGACTTTCTCCATCTCTCCCTTAGCCTCTCTCTCTCTCATTCTCTCTCTCTCTCTCGCTCTATTCATTACCTGACTTTCTCCATCTCTCCCTTAGCCTCTCTCTCTCATTCTCTCTCTCTCTCTCGCTCTAATCATTACCTGACTTTCTCCATCTCTCCCTTAGCCTCTCTCTCTCTCTCTCTCTCTCTCTCTCTCGCTCTATTCATTACCTGACTTTCTCCATCTCTCCCTTAGCCTCTCTCTCTCTCATTCTATCTCTCTCTCTCTCTCGCTCTATTCATTACCTGACTTTCTCCATCTCTCCCTTAGCCTCTCTCTCTCTCTCTCTCTCATTCTATCTCTCTCTCGCTCTATTCATTACCTGACTTTCTCCATCTCTCCCTTAGCCTCTCTCTCTCTCATTCTCTCTCTCTCTCTCGCTCTATTCATTACCTGACTTTCTCCATCTCTCCCTTAGCCTCTCTCTCTCATTCTCTCTCTCTCTCTCTCTCGCTCTAATCATTACCTGACTTTCTCCATCTCTCCCTTAGCCTCTCTCTCTCTCATTCTCTCTCTCTCTCTCTCGCTCTATTCATTACCTGACTTTCTCCATCTCTCCCTTAGCCTCTCTCTCTCTCATTCTCTCTCTCTCTCTCTCGCTCTATTCATTACCTGACTTTCTCCATCTCTCCCTTAGCCTCTCTCTCTCTCATTCTCTCTCTCTCTCTCTCTCGCTCTATTCATTACCTGACTTTCTCCATCTCTCCCTTAGCCTCTCTCTCTCTCATTCTCTCTCTCTTTCTCGCTCTATTCATTACCAGACTTTCTCCATCTCTCCCTTAGCCTCTCTCTCTCATTCTCTCTCTCTCTCTCTATTCATTACCTGTCTTTCTCCATCTCTCCCTTAGCCTCTCTCTCTCTCATTCTCTCTCTCTCTATTCATTACCTGTCTTTCTCCATCTCTCCCTTAGCCTCTCTCTCTCTCTCATTCTCTCTCTCTCTCTCTCTCTCTCTCTCTCTCTATTCATTACCTGACTTTCTCCATCTCTCCCTTAGCCTCTCTCTCTCTCTCTCATTCTCTCTCTCTCTCTCGCTCTATTCATTACCTGACTTTCTCCATCTCTCCCTTAGCCTCTCTCTCTCTCATTCTCTCTCTCTCTCTCTCTCTCTATATATATATATATATATATTCATTACCTGAC